>NC_044920.1:8142291-8165700 GCF_003576645.1 Ipomoea triloba | reverse complement strand
AAAAAAAAAAAAAAAAAAAAAAAAAAAAAAAAAAAGACAGAGAATCGGTAATTCATAATTTTAAATAAAATACAGGCTGTTATTTGACTATTAGAATTGCACTATGAATATTCTCAAAAGCAAAGAACAATTCTACCATTCAATATTTTTTATTCTTCTATGGTATTTCTCCAATTTCTCTTCCCTTTCCCTACATGCTCACTCCCCTATCCTCACTAGTATCTCGTGAGTCTTCGGCTCCACTGACCGGTGGACGATGGAAGGCGTAAAGGCACGGAGGAAGCTGCAGTGCCAAAATCCTAGATCTAAAATCTAAACTAGCCAGGCTAAAGTTGCGCAGCAGCACCCGAAGTGGTGTCGGACGACGAAGCCAAGGCCGTCGACGAGTAGTCGATTGTCGAAGACGGCGCGAAGGCCCGACGTTCTCCCCTGTGAATTTTCGACGACGAAGACTACGAGCGTCAATTCTGACGAAGCCTGCAAGCGACGAGTCTGGCAAGGGCACTACTCTAGTCTCCGACAAACAACGGCTTGGAGACAACCGAAAGGTATTTTTTGACCTATTTGTTCTATTATTTTTTACCACGAACTACAAAATCAATGCTTAATCCTTCCTTAATCAGTTAATCTAAACATATATGAGTTTGGTTCTGCATCTATTTTTTGGTTAAGTATTTGATAGCTCTGTGCCTCTGCGCCCACCCTCCATTATAGCCTAATGGTTCAGTAAAGCCAAATTTCAAAGGTAATTTTCACAAACATCTAATTTACATGTTTTAATTTATTCCTGACATTGAGTATTAGTGTAATAGTTTTTGTTCATTTATTTACTCTTAACACAAACATCCCAAAAGTGATTTATTTTATAATTTTTTTTTGGTTTCATAATGTAAACCTTACACTCTTACAGTGTCGTGTTTCACTGCATTTGTGAATGTTTAGGAAGCTACAATGTGTACTTGCTAAGAAGAGAACTGGTGACTTTGTTGAAGCCCTTGTTCTCGGGGAAAATTTGGGAAAAACTAAGTAACTCTCAAACCCTAGTTTTATTACTTCTATATTTTTTATTTGTTCTTGTGAATGCTTGAGCACAAAAATGATGCAACTATATTTGATTTTGTGATTTGTGCTTAAAATGCATTTATATATATAATGTGGAAGCTTTCTAAGTCGATATTGTGATATACTGTCAGCCTATCACTCTGTCTGAGATTTATATGAATGCTTGAACACAAAAATGATGAAACTATATTTGATTTTGTGATTTGTGCTTAAAGTGCATGTATATATGATATTGTGATATATTGTCACTATTATTAGGACTCTAGTAGTTGTAGTTATCTTGGACTCTTATTGTACTTCTATATTGTCTCTGTAAACTCTACGTTATTCATTAATCAATCACAATTATCAATCCTCATCTAGTATCATCGTCTCCAGGTCTAGGTCATGGCAGCTATCGGTCCCAATGACGACTCTGTTGGAGATTCCTCTGAACGGACAATTTCCGAGGCTGTCGTGTCCTCTCCGTTACCACCCAACAATTCTCTATCGTCAGCCCACCATTTCGTTTCCATAAAGTTAACCTCCCGTAATTATCTGTTTTGGCGAACGCAGTTTGTACCGTTCTTGTGGGGTCAAGGGCTTCTCAGTTTCGTTGATGGCACGTCTATGTGCCCGCCGGTGGAGGTTCCTGCTGCTGGTGCGTCCGACGATGCCGCTCCTACTGTGCCGGTGGATGAGTCGTCGCCTACTGTTGTTGCTCGGACTGCCTGGCTCCGTCAAGATCAGGCGGTCCTGTCCCTCATCATCTCCTCGTTATCTGAGAAGACTATGCATCTGGCAGTCGGCCGCACAACGGCGAGGCAACTGTGGCTTTTAGTTGAACAATCGCTGGCGTCAGCGACTCGTGCCCGTGCTCTACATCTTCTTGGTCAGTTGCAAGCGTTAAGGCAGGGTGATGCGTCCATTTCAGACTACATTGGTCGAGCACAGGTGTTGATCGAAGACCTCACGTTGGCCGGCCGTTCGGTGTCACTAGATGATCAGAACTTGTACGTGTTTCGTGGTCTTCGTCCCGAATTCCGCCCGCTAGTTGCTCCGTTGACGCGAGGTTCGCCGGTAACACTGAGTGAGTTATCTGATTTCTTAGTTGCGCAGGAATTTATTTGCGCTGAGGATGTCCCTGAGGCCGCATCGCAGGTGGCCATGGCCGCTAGGCGTGGGGGTAGATTTGGTGGTTCGCAGTAGTCGCATCGCGGTGGTGCGCGTGGTGGCCGGCAGCGTGAGCGTGGTCGTGGTCGAGGTTGCGTTGGAGTCCGCTGTCAGATTTGTGATGGTGCCGGTCACTCCGCTCTAACCTGCTACCGCCGCTATAATGGTGGTCCGAACCCGCAAGCTCATATGGCATTCCACGGTGCTGCTGATGATGCTGGTTTGGTGGCTTCCCAACACTGGTTTCTGGACACAGGTGCGTCGCACCATGCCACACCCGATCCGTCCTTAATGACTTCGGCGGCGAGCTATTCTGGGTCCGATTCTCTACGGGTCGGCAACGGTAACAGTATACCTATTTATAGCATTGGTTCTACTTCGTTAGCTGCTTCTGATAGGTGTTTTAGTTTGTCTGATGTTATGCATGTTCCTGGGTTGTCTGTCCAACAATTTGCTAGTGAAAATCGAGTCTTTTTGAGTTTCATCCCAATTATTTTCTTGTGAAGGTGTAACACCCCAATTTTCACATCTCGGATTTATTGCAAAATCCCTAATAATACATTGCAGAAGCATCTAACCAGCAGAAAACTGGGTGTTACCGCCACGCTTAGGTATCTCTCCTATACCCAAACGCTAAGGCTAAACTTACAACATCAAATAACCACATCAATATTCCAACTTAATACATATGGAAATAATTCTTCCATGGTGTCTATTCTAGGATAGAGTAGTCCTCAACCTCAACTTACATCCTATTCAGAGCTCATCGGGCTATAGGAACCCACCCTATACAACATCTGTTAACAGAAAACACATTGAAGTGTAGTTAGCACGACGGCTAAGTAAGGATATCCATGGGTCATTCAAAACTAAATAAAGGTTTTGGTAAAACTTTTGACATGGAAACCCTATACCTTACTCATCAGCAGGGACTCTACCTGCAACAGTTATAAATGGCAACTTGCACACATATTAGGCAAAATTCAACATCATCTTGAATCATTTTCCCTCTAGACGAGGTCATTTGAAGATCATTTACTCACCCAAAGAATATAAGGCTAAACATTTAGGCATGCAAGCAAGTAATGGAAAAACACAAATTCCACACCTTGCTCTCAATCACTTTATTTGCAAAAACTTTCCCTCAAAAGGGAATTCTCATCACTTTTCACCTTTCAAAGAGAGATCACCCACAACCTTTGGGTATTTTCACTACTTGTCACATATCTCCTTTCCGTAGCTACAGCGTAACTACATTCATATTTAAAAATCCACTTGGTCCTAGATAGAAAGTGAGTGTGAGGCCTCAGAGTATCCTTTCTCCACTTTGACTGACCACTTGGATCGTTCAACTCGGGTTCAGTGGTCATCGCCCGGTCTAATACTGATCCCCTGGACTTATAGGAGCTTTGGAATGATTCCTAGCTAGCCTCACTAGGTTCATAAGAACGACCCCTACCCGAAAATAGAGTGACTATACTTAAGTGTGCACACCCCCGCAGGAGACCCTTTTCCTTCCGGGTGATATAGTACTCGGCGAATAGACTTCGCCCACAGTATGAACTGGTCATACAATAACATAACCACCATACGGAAAGGCACTTTAAGCTCTCTGTCCCGTAGGCTACAAGACAAGGTCCTTCACCACTTTTACTAGAACTAAGGTTTGAAAACATTTTTCCACCTTTTCCCTTTTCTTGCTTTGAAAATATTTTGGACATACTTGAGTCAATTCCAATACTCGGAAATTAATTCTCCTTTTAACCCAATTCAAAATTCTCCTTTTCTTTTGCAAAACACTTGGATAATTCACTAACAACCTTTCACAAAAATAATTCAAGTGTAACTACTCTACACTTTCAACTCCACATCTTTCACATAAGTGTCATATTTGACACATACATCTCAATGCATATAACATATACACTTCCCAACCTTAACATAGGCATAACACGTAAAATATATTTATTCTTTACAAGCGCATACTTTTACTTCTTATACTATTTATAAGTTCACACATATGTAACACTTCCTACATAACACATATGCCTCACTACATAGTAATACTCTTCTTACTTTAAACATATATAATTATGGTTTATACATACCACATACTATACACAAAGTGACATTTTACCATGTATTTACACATATATATATATAACTATTTCGGCACACACACACCTATATCTATATATATATACACGACACCCACACTTACATATCTACACCCACACGCCATACACACATATATATATATACATAGATACATAATTTCTCTCCTTTCTAGTATATATATTCCTATCATATTCTTACTACACAAATAAGGCATAATCTTCACATAACACATAGGTTTTCAAGTTCACAAGTTAACCTCAAACCATAACATAGCTATCAATTATCTAGTTTCAAACAACCTCAACCAATTAAAGGGATTCCTTACCTCCTTGAGAGTATATTAACACCGTAGGATGAATTTTGGATCTTTTCCCCCAATTTACTCAAAACCCTAAGATCAAAATCAACACCATAACAACAAATATTAAGAACTTAAGCTTAGATTCATGCTCTAGGAGGAAAAACAAAGCTTTCCACCGAATAAAATCGAAGTTTTACCGAATAGTTTGACACTTGCGAAGAAACTTGGCTATGGAAGCAAGCTTTAATGGAGGAAAAATGGTGAAGAAGATGAAGATGATCACACTTTCTCTCTCTCTCTTTGATTTCGGCAATTTGAAGGGAAATGGAAAAAAAATTAAAGACAAAGCTTATATATTATATGAGGGAGCTTGTAGGATAAGCCACATTATTTGGATCATCTTCAAGAATTAATTAAATAATAACATGTGGCTAGAAATGGTGACAAGTGTCAAAATCTTATGGTAACTCAAGAAAAATATCTTCAATTGGACTGGTAAGGGTCAAAACAGATATAATTCGGTAGGAAATAATTTAAATAGGAATAATTCCGAAACTAAAAATTTATCTCAGACTGAAACTCAAAATTGGACTACGTTCGGTACACCGCGAAATTTCGCGATGTACGATCACAAATAAATTTTAGCTGTTATGGGCTAATCTAATTAAATAGGAAATTCCAGAATAATAGTATGGTGTCTAAAAATCCATTTCCTAAGACAAACGGGTCCGAACACTAGTTCCTAAAATTTTTACGGTTCGTGACCAGGACGTACGATCGCAGCTTAATAACAACTATACTCACTTATAAAAATTCTTTTGAAATATCTGAAGATCATAACTTATGGATGTCAACGCCTTAGGATAAAATAATAATGTTAGGAAAATACGGGGTATTACACTCTACCCCCCTTAAAAAGGGTTTCGTCCTCGAAACTTCCTTCTTGTTATCCAAGGTTTCACAACTTACAAAAATTTCACAGCTTAGGCTCCAATCTAACCTCCAAAGATTCGAACCGCCTTAATACCAACTTATAACCTTAAGCTCCGATTTCACTCTGTAACAGAGCATATTTCCAAAACCTTATTACCTTATGCTCTGATTTCACTTTGTAACAGAGCATACCCAATTCTATTATCGATAACAAGGACCTCAAATCCTAAGCTCTGATCTCCACTATGTAACAGAGCTTACCAAACTCTATTGCCCATAACAAGGATTTAACAACCTAAAGCTCTGATACCAATTTGTAACACCCAGTTTTCTGCTGGTTAGATGCTTCCGCAATGTATTATTAGGGATTTTGCAATAAATCCGAGATGTGAAAATTGGGGTGTTACAGAAGGACCTTTTGACCAAGGAGGTTCTATTTAGAGGTCCAGCCTCGGGCGGTTTATACTCGTGGCCGGTTTCGCGTTCGAGTCCAGCTGCACTGGTTGCCGCTCGTGCTTCATCTACACTTTGGCACAATCGGTTGGGTCACCCTCACGGTCGTGTTCTGCATTAATCACAGGCAGTCGTGTGCCTATACACACGAGCAAAATGGTCGAGTAGAACGCCGTCATCGGCATATAGTTGCGTTAATGGCGCAGGCTTCGGTTCCAAGTCGTTTTTGGGGTTACGCGTTTGAAACAACGGTTAATCTTATTAATAAAATGCCTACTCGGGTTTTGAACGATGAAAGTCCTCATTTTCTCTTGCATCGTTCTCCTCCATCTTACTCATTCTTACGTATGTTCGGTTGTCTGTGTTTTCCTCTGTTGCGTCCCTATAATAGGAATAAACTACAGTTTCGTTCCACTCTGTGTGTCTTTCTCGGTTATCCCCCGTCTTTTCGTGGCTATCGTTATATGGATCTTGCTACTAATAAGGTCTTTATCTGCCGTCATGTGCGGTTTGATGAAGCCGTTTATCCGTTTGCTACTTCTGTGCCTAAGCAGGGTGCTGGTCCGACTGGTGATTTGCCGTGGGGTGTTGGTGATGTTGCTGTTCCCAGCTCGCCTGTGCCGCGTGTGGATCGTGGCTCTCAACCGGTCTAAGCCTCGCATGAGTCCTCCTCCCGTACTCTTACTGATTTGGGTTTTCAAGCTACTACGGAGGTTGTCTCACGTAAGTTTGCTCGTGGTCGTCGTATAAAGCGGCCCAATGTTCGCACTCATGCTATGACTCTACGTGGGCAGTCTCAGTCTGATGATCATTTGGTTGCCTTGTCTACTCAGGTTGGTGTTCCTGAACCTACTTGTTATTCACAAGCTGTTTTGTATCCTGAGTGGAGACAGGCGATGGATCTTGAATTTAATGCACTACTGCATAATCACACCTGGAAGTTGGTTCCATTTTTTACATGGAATGAATGTAGTTGGGTGCAAATGGGTGTTCCGAACGAAGAGGAAAGTCGATAGTTCGGTTGAGCGTCATAAGGCTAGGTTGGTAGCAAAGGGGTTCAACCAGGTTGCGGGTCAGGACTTCTTTGAGACCTTCAGCCCCGTGGTTAAGCCGACCACTGTTCGTCTGCTACTTTCTCTGGCAGTATCTCGTGACTGGTTTATTCGTCAACTGGACATTCACAACGCATTTCTGAATGGTACTCTTGCGGAAACGGTTTATATGCGGCAGCCTCCGGGTTACGAGGACAAAGCTCCGGGTCATGTGTGCTTATTGCAGAGGTCTCTTTATGGTCTGAAACAGGCACCCCGGGCGTGGTTTACACGCCTTCATACTTTCCTTGTTTCAGTTGGCTTTACTCCATCGTAGACTGACGTTTCATTATTTTTTATTTCCGTGATTCCGTGCAGCTCTATTTACTTGTTTATGTGGATGACATCCTGGTGATGGGGTCTGATTCGACACGGGTCTCGGTCTTGTGGCCCGGATGGCAACTGAATTCAAGGTTCGGGATATGGGTGCTCCTACGTTCTTTCTTGGGATTGAGACTGCTCCTCTGCAATCTGGGATGCTTTTGTCTCAGCAACGGTACATGCGTGATATTCTGAAGAGGGCTGGCATGGTTGATTGCAAGTCGTTTGTCACTCCGGTGTCCTTGACTCGTGATAGTACTGATGATGGTGTTCCCTATGCAGATCCTACTCAATACCGCAGTCTTGTCGGAGCTCTTCAGTATCTTATTGTGACACGGCCTGACTTGTCCTTTGTGGTGAACAGACTGTGTCAGTTTATGCATGCGCCTTCCACTGTGCATTGGGCTATGCTCAAGCGTGTACTTCGTTATGTGAAGGGTACTCTTCACTATGGTCTTTGTGTTCATAAGTCTGATTCGGTGGAAATTCATGCCTTTTCTGACTCGAATTGGGCTGGTGATCCTGCTGACCGGAAGTCAACAAGTGGATTTGCTGTGTTCTTTGGTGGTAATCTTATTTCTTGGACTTGTCGCAAACAACGTACAGTTGCTCGATCTTCGACGGAGGCCGAATATAAGGCATTGGCTTATGTGTCTGCTGAGGTGACATGGCTTGTTTCTCTGCTTCGAGAGCTTGGTCTTGATTCTTCTGAGCCTCCGACTCTTTGGTGTGACAATCTGGGGGCTACTTACTTGTGTGCGAACCCCGTCTTTCATGCTCGGACGAAGCATGTTGAGATTGACTATCATTTCGTCCGTGATAAGGTTGCTAAGAAGGAGTTGCAGGTTCATTTCATTTCGACGAAGGACCAGTTGGTTGATATGTTCACTAAGCCTTTGGCGGGTCCTCGGTTCACTACTTTGCGAGACAAGCTCAATGTTTCTACTCCACCTTGAGCTTGGGGGTAGTATTAGGACTCTAGTAGTTGTAGTTATCTTAGAATCTTATTGTACTTCTATATTGTCTCTGTGAACTCTACGTTATTCATTAATCAATCACAATTATCAATCCGCATCACTATCAGTATATGAGCCCTAAAATTTGGGCAATTCTATATATATGATGGTTTTGATTATGGAATTAATGGTGGAAGTTATTGCCCCTTATGTGCTTTATATGTGGATTTATAATTTCTGTTAATCAGTAAAAATATAATTTCTATACGGTGGAAGTTATTGCCCCTTATCTGCTTGATGATGTTGAAAGGCTTGAAAAAGGTATACTCATTTCTTTTATTGATTTTGTGTTTTAAATTCATTCATTTTGAGTTACTTCCTATTTTGATTTTTTTTAATTGCAGAATTGGCATCTGGTATATCACTTTCCCTTAGTAATTTACTTTTTATTTTTTCAATTCTTTTCATTTGCTACGATGATGCTTCCACCTTTGTCTTAATCATCAAAGAATTTTGGGTTGATATGTTGCTTTTAGTTTTGGATTTTGGAACCCAGAACTCAAGTAGTAATTTGCCCCCAATTCTACTTTGATATGAAAACTTAGCAATCTGAGTCACATGCACACATGTTAGACTGTTACTCTCTTAGTATTTAGTATATATAACATATATTAAACTTGTGTTATTTCACCATTTTGTATTTCTTAACAAGAAGATGAGGAATTATAGTTTACATTTGCAGAATTGGACTATTGGAGTGTTGAAAGCCAATTGCTTATTGAATATTTGAATGATTACTTTTTTTTAAAAATAATATTTGAATTACTTAATTATCTATTTAGTGAATTATGAAGTTTGTACTACAAAACTGTGAAAGTGTGATTCTGTCATTATATGAAATTGTGAATGTGTGAATTTGATAATAGTGTTATCTGTGATTATGTCATTTTTGTGTACATTTTTTAAACTTAATTAGCTAATTTAGTATTTTTGTAAATGTTTGTAACATAATTAATTAGCTAATTTAGTTTTTTACTAATTTAGTGATTTTAGACTTTTACTCTATATATTTTGAGTTTTGTAACATAATTAATTATTGAGTTGTATTTTGCTTCAAATTTTACTAATTTATTGATTTAGTCTACACTTTTGCATTATTTTTTAATTATATTCTCAAACCAAATTTAATCCAAAATTCGATGGTATTCCGACCGAACTCGAAATAAAAAATATTCGACAGTTATGTAGTTTCAAATTTATGAATAGGATACAGAAAAAAACAAATCGAAATCCGCACGGGTTGACGGATGAGAAATACGATCCGTCCGAACCCGTCCGATCACACCCCTAGTTTGAGGTTAAAGGTTATTATTTCCATCTTTTGTTAAACAGTGAAATTTTAATGTGGATGGACTGTTTAATTATTTGTAAATTCATCTAAACAAAAGTCTCTACTTCCACCTCCAAAAATTATTACTACTTTTTAAAATATAAAATGACCTAAAACTTCAATTTACATGCTTTCTAACATCTTTAATTACCTGATTTATCATGTACATTTTCTAAGATGTAATTGATGAATAGAATAACTATTGAAAAGTTTATGCTGTTCAATAGTATTAATAATATATTTATGACAGGAAAGACTATAAAGTTTATATTATTTATTAATTAATTAATATTTATAGGTAATTCCCTCAGGGAATTTGTATCCATTTACAAATCTCCAAAGAATTTATCGAAAGATTTAACAAGCTTTTGAAGGAAGGGAAAGTCTATGAAATTCACAATTTCATTGTGCAAACCTCTCGCATGAGGTTTAAGTCGTGCGAGCACAAATACATTATGAAAACAAACAATGAAACTTTGATTAGCGTTACAGATCAAGATGAATTATCTTATTTTCCCAAACACACGTTTAAACTCAAAGATTTTGGGTCGTTGAAGGCTCCTAAAGGTGTGGATAACAATCAACTAATTGGTAACTTTTTATTACAATTTCGTTCTATATTGGGTGTTATTTGCATTTCTTTTTATATTATAATAATTCATTTATAACTGCCAACTTAAAATGGTTTGGTTGGTTTTCTAAGATTTGATTGGTCGTTCCATTTGCATTACTTAGCCAAAAGTTATCAAAGTCAATCAAAAACCTCAAAGGTTAATTTTATTTCGTCATTGAAGATTCTCGGTATGTAATATTTTAGGATGGCTTATTTATTTCTATAATTATACATATAGGCTTTAGCATGTTCACTGTTGTTTTTACTCAGGGAGAGTCGATTGACGATAACCATGTGGGACGAGCACGTTCACTGTTGTTTTTACTTTTGCTTCAGCACCACATGCATACATTTACACATTAGATATTAATTCAGTAATTATTTGCACAAATTCAAACAATAATAACATCAGAAAACATAATCGGTCTAAACAATATCTTCAATTGAACTATATAATATTTTGATGTTATAATTTATATAATTATATATTGATCCAAATATTTTTAATATATTATAACAAATTCATTCCGTGCATCACATGGGTAAAAATCATAGTTAATATAATAATGATTGTCAATTGTTCTACGCACGCTCTTCACAAACACGACAACGACGTAGCCATATGTGCTTGATGAGGTAGTTATATATGTTATTATAACTATAATGTTTTACGGCTTGAGTTAATGTATCTGGAAAAGGTAAAAAATTAAATACATATATAAAAGAGGAAAAGATGAATATTGGGTTAACTTTTCCCATCTTAAAGTAACTTCAACATAATTATTGTAGGCGCCTATGCAAAGGTCTTTAGAAAAATTTTATTTTGCTTGTAACAAAAGATCAAATAGGGTGTGGGTAATTTTTAATTTTTTTATTCCATAAGATAATACTATAGTTAAACAAGCATTTCTAATAAGGGTAAATGCAGAATATATTTCAATATTACAAGTTATACTAATTAATTATGATACTTCTAAAATATAAAATTTATAGTTAGGTGGTCACCAAACTGTTTCAATTCAAGTTCAGGTCATTTTATACTAGTCCAAGATTGATTCGACTCTAAACTCAGTAAAATAAAATTGGTGAAGTTTAGTCATTCTTACTCTTAACTTTGTTTTAAGTGATTTGGACTAGGTCGATCTTTCTAACCGTTTTGGAGGCCTAACCTAAAATCGAGTTCTAGAACAATTTGACATGAAACCACTACTATTGGATATAATCATAATTGCTTTTAATAAAACATGAATTTGTAATTTGAGATTTAAAACTTTTTTTTATGTACCCTCAAAAAAAATAAAAACTTTTTTTTTTATGTTTGATAGTACGGTTTTATAATTGGTCCTCCAAATTGAGTGCAGGGGTCCTCCAAGCTCCAAGAAAATTCACCAAAAACGAACCTCTCGAAAAAGAGTCACCCTCTCAAAATCTTGCATATGTTGGAAATCATCATATACATTCTGACACTCCTCTCTACCACAAACTTATTTAAACTATAGCCCATGAAAACTTCTTTTACTACATACAACAACACATACTTTTTAACAGAACAAATTAAAGTAAAACAATAACTCAAAACATCAAAATCATTTTATTTTTAAAATAAAAGTCCCAGATTATTAATTAGCTCTAACTCTAACCTTGATTACATGATATATGTGATTTGGCACCCTTCAAATAGGGAAAAAAAATTCCATAGACTTTCTCTTACTTCCACTACTAGCTATAAAGTTGTGTATTCAATTCGCTAACAGTTATACCTTTTTACGTAGTGGTAAGCGCTTGATACTAAAAAGTGATATTAACTGGTTGGTGCTGGGGGTAGAGATTGTTGGGCGGAAGCCTGTAAAGGTCAAGTCCAGCACCCAGAATCTTAAAAATGTGTGGCGATATAAGAAAATAAAGTTAGTTCTTCGCTAATAACTATAACTTTTGGGGTAGTGGTAAGCGTTTGACCATAAAGCACTTTTATATTTAATTAAATATGTTATATTAAAGTGTTAGAAAAAAAAATGTAAAATACTTTCTATACATTAAATACAAACCGCGATGAAAATTATAACTTTAAATTATAAGAAGATGCTGTGAGATTTTTTATGATGTTCCAGGGTTAAAAAATGGTCTGAATCTAATGAAAGCTTAAAGGATTATTTTTATTAAAAAAAATTATAAAGAAAACCCTCATCGTATCCCTTGGTATTAATAAATATACCATATCTCCCGGCCCTTTCACTCTCACACACACTCTATAACCAACCACAACCAGACCGACCAATCCATTATTTCAGCAGAGTGCTCTTAATGAGAGTATCTCCCAGGAATTTGCCACTCTAATCAAAACTTACATTTCCAATCCATTTTTGGTTCACATATATATACATAATAATTATATAGTTACAATATGTGCAATCCAAACACCACTACTCCTCCTCCGAAGCTCACCGCCATCTCTGTGATTGTGAATGATCACAAACCACAAAGCCATCTGTGGTGTTTACCCAGCGGTGGCGTTCTTAAACCCCAAGAAAACCCCAAACCAAATCAAGAAGAATCAGTGAGTGAAGTTACTAAGGAATTAAAATCTCTGTTGAATCTTGCTTTCCCCATAGCCCTGGCCGCTTTGGTTCTGTACATTCGCTCCATGGTTTCCATGCTTTTCCTGGGGTGGCTTGGCGACACCGAGCTGGCGGCGGGGTCGTTGGCCATAGCGTTTGCTAATATTACTGGCTATTCTGTGCTTTCTGGGTTGGCTTTGGGTATGGAGCCTCTTTGTTCCCAGGCCTTTGGTGCTCAACTTCCTCACCTTCTCTCTTTGACCCTTCAAAGGTCCATTCTTTTTTTGCTTTGCTGTTGTGTGCCCATCACATTCCTTTGGCTTAACATCTCCAATATCCTACTTTATTTGCACCAAGACCCTACTATTACCCATTTTGCTCACACCTATCTTTTCTTCTCGCTCCCTGATCTTCTCACTAATTCCTTTTTTCACCCCATCCGGATTTATCTTCGGGCTCAAGGTATTACTCTCCCCATCATGTTCGCTACCTTGACTGGGACTCTTTTTCATTTACTGGCCAACTATTTTTTTGTTTTCCGGCTCCGGCTGGGCGTGGCGGGGGTGGCCACCGCCTCCGCCACCTCCAACGCCGTGGCGCTGGCGGCGCTGATTCTCTACGTCTGGGCTCGCCGCCTCCACGCGGCAAGGCCGAGCTGGGAGTGCTTCACCGGGTGGGCCCCGCTGGTTCGACTCGCCGCGCCCAGCTGTGTTTCGGTGTGTTTGGAATGGTGGTGGTACGAGATCATGATAGTGTTGTGTGGACTGCTGGTGGACCCCAAGGCCACCGTGGCATCCATGGGCGTCTTGATCCAGACTACGTCACTGCTCTATATCTTCCCGTCATCACTCGGGTTCGCGGTTTCGACGCGGGTCGGTAACGAGCTCGGGGCCAACCGACCCGACAAGGCTCGCCTGTCAGCTTTTCTGTCCATATTCTTGGCAACCCTAATAGGCCTATCGGCAATGACTTTCGCAACGTCCATGAGGAACCTGTGGGCCCGTATTTTCACCCATGACGTCAACATCCTCCGCCTAACGTCAGCGGCCTTGCCCATATTAGGCCTTTGCGAGCTCGGAAACTGCCCCCAAACAATCGGCTGCGGCGTTTTACGGGGGTCGGCGCGGCCGTCCATCGCCGCAAATGTCAACCTCGGCGCATTCTACATCGTTGGCATGCCGGTGGCTATTGGGCTGGGCTTTTACTTGGGGGTGGGCTTTATTGGGCTCTGGCACGGCCTACTATTGGCCCAAATATGCTGTGCTGGGCTTATGCTGTATGTTGTATGGAGCACCGACTGGGAGCACCAAGCCACGAGAGCCAGAGTGCTCACGTGCACAGGACGTGGTGGTGACAAGCCATTGCCTCGTGATCTTCAAAAGGATCAACAACCATTGATTTGTGTGTGATGGTTACGTCATCATCAAGACTAACCGAGGATTATGGATGGACAATATTATCCCTCGTCCTCGTTTGTAATTCTTTTTTCTCCTCCTAATTTCATATTTTGCATTAACTCTAATTTGCGATGATTGTGAAATAGTGAATGTTTTCTAGGTGGGAGGAACTTAATCAGGATTTCAGGATGTTTGGTAAAAATTATGATTAACTGAAACATTTTCTTTAGACGATTGTTTCTCTCTCTCTCTCATCCATCAACTCACCTTTTTTCTTTAGTTTTGAATTTGGACAATTTAGGTATTCATAAATTTGATAATATTGACTTTGTTACAATGTAATATATGTTTATACATACTTTTTCAACCTATTAAAACACAAACAACCCTATTGAAATTTAAATTTGTGACTTTTTATTTGGAAGAGTCACAGTTATGTCGATTAACCACGAGGTGTTTCGCGACTTGAAATATTTCTAAGGTTGTTTTTTGATGTTCATGAATTTATATGGGTTCAGTCATGCATGCCCCACCGACAAAATATATGTTTGCCAAAGAGGTATTTCACTCCTTAATTCAAGCAACGTTCTTCATCCTTTGTTTTTTTTGGGTTTTTTCTTTAATTTAAAAAACTCTTATTACAACTAGTATTTTATATACGCGATATGTAAAAATAGGTGTCTAATATTAATATTTATATTAAAATTTCCTCAAAAAAATTTATATTAAAATCTTATATTTATCTAAATTTTAGATATTTATATTATTGTAAATAATAATGTAAAATATTTTTATAAATTTGATATTTATAATTTAGAAATTAACTAACATATAACTCCAATATATAATGTGTATATTATTATTATTATTATTATTATTATTATTATTATTATTAAAAATAAGAAAATATATTGTGGATGCATGTGCATGGTAACAATAGTGGAGAAAATAATGGAAGTTATAACATGAGTATATTTGTCCAAAGTATTGTATAATACAACACTTATAGTAAAATGTATAAGAAAACGTAACGAAAAAGCGAATATAAATGAAAGATATAACCTCCATTCACACTAATTAGTTTTAAATTTTAGATTAGATAATAAATACCATCTCTAATTATTTTACATCGTTGTCAAATTGAATATTTAGTCACTGAAATATTAATCCATCATATCAATACTTAGGCCCACTAATATAGACCCCGTAAGTCCGTAACAGGATACCAATCTTGATGTAAAATAATTAGGATGATGTTTTAATCCAAATGGTAATGAAGAGCCCAATGGACTAATTGTCGGTTGCCGGCAAATTATACCGTGCACCACGTACCTAAACGACGTCATTTTGAGCATTGTAAAATAATCGTCCGTTTTTTTAGAAATCACGTTTCCCGTTTCGGCCGGTCTCTATATTTATGTTAATATTTTGTGTATTCTAGGCAACCGTTCTGTGTATTCTAGGCAACCGTTATGTGTATTCATGTTAGTAACACATGTTGTGATGTGTTTGTGCATTCAAATGTTTAGGAGGATGAGTTCTGTGTATTTTGTGTCAATATTCTGTGTATTCTGGGCAAACATTCTGTGTATTCTAGGCAAACGTTCTGTGTATTATAGATAATGATTATGTGTATTATAGATAATGAATTCCCTGGAGTCATTCGCGTCCGCGTCCACTAACATCTGTGTATTTTGTGTCAATATTCTGTGTATTCTGGGCAAACATTCTGTGTATTCTAGGCAAACGTTCTGTGTATTATAGATAATGATTATGTGTATTATAGATAATGAATTCCCTGGAGTCATTCGCGTCCGCGTCCACTAACATCTGTGTATTTTGTGTCAATATTCTGTGTATTCTGGGCAAACATTCTGTGTATTCTAGGCAAACGTTCTGTGTATTATAGATAATGATTATGTGTATTATAGATAATGAATTCCCTGGAGTCATTCGCGTCCGCGTCCACTAACATCTGTGTATTTTGTGTCAATATTCTGTGTATTCTGGGCAAACATTCTGTGTATTCTAGGCAAACGTTCTGTGTATTATAGATAATGATTATGTGTATTATAGATAATGAATTCCCTGGAGTCATTCGCGTCCGCGTCCACTAACATCTGTGTATTTTGTGTCAATATTCTGTGTATTCTGGGCAAACATTCTGTGTATTCTAGGCAAACGTTCTGTGTATTATAGATAATGATTATGTGTATTATAGATAATGAATTCCCTGGAGTCATTCGCGTCCGCGTCCACTAACATCTGTGTATTTTGTGTCAATATTCTGTGTATTCTGGGCAAACATTCTGTGTATTCTAGGCAAACGTTCTGTGTATTATAGATAATGATTATGTGTATTATAGATAATGAATTCCCTGGAGTCATTCGCGTCCGCGTCCACTAACATCTGTGTATTTTGTGTCAATATTCTGTGTATTCATGTTATTAACATAGGTTGTGATGTGTTTGTGCATTCGAATGTTAGGAGGATGAGTTCTGTGTATTGTGTGTCAATATTCTGTGTATTCTGGGCAAACATTCTGTGTATTCTAGGCAAACGTTCTTTGTATTCTAGATAATGATTATGTGTATTATAGATAATGAATTCCCTGGAGTCATTCGCATCCGCGTCCACTAACACCAAAACGACGTCATTTTACGTACGTGGTGCACATTGTTATGTGCACCGTGGTGCAGGGTATAACGATTGTCGATTGCCACTAGTTGTCAATAATTGAATTACCATAAACCGTGTTTTTTTTTTAAATTTTAATTCACTTGTTTGGTACTCATGTAAAATTAAATATAGGGGTAATTATAACTGAATTAGTGACGTAGTTGGTTTGATAACCACAAGGTTTTAATTAAGTTCAACTCATAATAGAAGTTGTATATTAGTCTTCTTAGTTTAATCCAGTAAACTATAAGAAACTTAAACTAACTTATCTCATTATAATCCTTTACCGGTTAGAATCACAATGTAGGTTTCCAATACAATTTTTCAACCTTAAACATTTTTATACCTAAAACTAGTTATTTGTATGTCTACAGAAGGGTAGGATTGTGCAGTGGGAGGTTTGGATCGGATCGGATCGAGTGGTCGGTAGGCTAAACCGCACGGATTTCGAATTGGTGAATTTAAAATCGATCTTGACTTATTATGTACTAAATATTTCGGTTTTTAGTGATTTCGGTTTCAGGTGGATTAGTTAGATATTCGACTAATGTTCGAATTATGCAAAATAAAAAATAAGATAAAGAAAACTTTGAAAATTTCAAGTATATAGAATTAAAAACTAAACCTTAAACTAGTTACTACTTACTAGTAATTAGTAAAGCACTAAAATCTATCTATATCTATATCTATATATATATATATATATATTAAAACAGAAGTGCTAGCTTTCTCGCTCATTTTAGTCCAAAAATTTTAAAATCGGTCAACATAATACTATATAATAATTCCTTATCAGAAATTCTAGCCTTCATTATCATTCCTTAATTATGAAAATAATTGACAAAATATTCAAAATATGATTCCATTCCTTATTATACACCGAAATTAATGAATTATTTTATTCAATTCCATTCCTGTATGGATTCCTTATTTATTAATGAAATATAAATACACGACCGGCGGTGCATGAAAAAAATGATAGCATTCAAATTACTTTAATTATATTTTAGACATCTATTTACTATTTATATTTTAATTACTTTAATTATATTTTAATTATATTCAAAAATGATATTGAAATAAAAGGTCAAATTAATGAAATATTTTATTCAAATTACTATATGATGTATATTATAGTATTAAAAAAATATTACTATATTATGTTAATGTACGTAATTAAATTCCTCTCATAATAATATTCAAAAAAAAATAAAATTTCCAACAATCAAATTACTATATGATGTATATATTATAGTATTCAAAAAAAATATTACTATATTATGTTATTGTACCTAATTAAATTCCTCTCATGATAATATTCAAAAAAAATTCAACCAATGAAATTACTATGTGATGTATATTATAGTATTCAAAAAAATTATGACTATATTATGTTAATGTACGTAATTAAATTCCTCTCATGATAATATTCAAAAAAAATTAAAGATTCCAACAATCAAATTACTATATGATGTATATTATAGTATTAAAAAATATTACTATATTATTTTAATGTACGTAATTAAATTCCTCTCATGATAATATTCAAAAAAATTAAAAACTCCAACAATCAAATAACTATAAGATGTATATTATAGTATTAAAAAACATATTACTATATTATGTTAATGTACGTTATTAAACTCCTCTCATAATAATATTAAAAAAATAAAAGTTCAACAATCAAATTACTATATGATGTATATTATAGTATTCAAAAAAATATTACTATATTATGTTAATGTACGCAATTAAATTCCTCTCATGATAATATTCAAAAAAATAAAAATTACAACAATCAAATTACTATATGATGTGTATTATAATATTCAAAAAAAAATATTACTATATTTTGTTAATGTACGTAATTAAATTCCACTAATGATAATATTCAAAAAAATTTCAACAATCAATTTACTATATGACGTATATTATAGTATTAAAAAAATATTACTATATTACGTTAATGTACATAATTAAATTTCTCTTATGATAATATTTAAAAAAAATTACAACAATCAAATTACTATATGATGTATATTATAGTATTCAAAAAAAAATATTACTATATTATGTTAATGTACGTAATTAAATTCCTCTCATGATAATATTCAAAAAAAAATCCAACAATCAAATTACTATATGATGTATATTATAGTATTAAAAAAATATTACTATATTAGTTAATGTACGCAATTAAATTTCTCTCATGATAATATTCAAAACAAATTCCAACAATCAAATTACTATTTGATGTATATTATAGTATTAAAAAAATATTACCATATTATGTTAATGTACGTAATTAAATGTTATTCAATTATACGGTTGCGTGTTTGTAGATTATATATTTATTAATTTATTTATTTAAAAATTTGAAATCAGTCAACATAATATTACAATACTAAATTTTTGAGTACTACTGACTCTATTACAATGTAGTATCTATTCATAGCTACTTTCTCAACCTCCTGAAGCACAACAAGTCGACAGTTGCCTCCACTGAGGCTCGAACCCACTCCCACCATCAATGTGAGAGTGTTAACCATACTTAACAAAATTAAATCATAGTACCTTTAATATTTTATTTCAATTTAAACAAAATGAAATTATATTTCGAAATTCCTTTGAAATTTGTATATCAATTGAATTCAGTAATTGAGGAATACGGAAAGCTGTAATTAATGTCCTTCCTTATCATTCCTGATTTATGTACATATACTAACAAAATATTCAAAGAATGATTACATTTCTTAAGAAAATGAAAGTAATGGAATATTTTATAGACGGAAATTAACATATATTAACAAAATAGAATATAGAATATTAGTATATAGAATATATATATATATATATATATATATATATATATATATATATATATATATATATATATATATATATATATTCAACTTAATTTTAGTATATAGAATATAATTTTAGTGTATAAAATATTAGTACCTACCATATTTTAGTATTGTTTAATTTGGTAAGCATAATTTTTTTGTTATAAATACCCATCCATCATTCTTTTCAATCATGTTGAATTCTCTTCCTTTAGTTTTCTTTTACGTTTCACTCTATCAATACATTTCTTCCAAAAGCATGGATTGTCTCATGCTCATATTTTTCTCTTTTGGACTCAAAGGACAAAAATTTCGCCGGCGATGACATTAATAATATCATCTCTGCTAAAATACCAAATCAACAAACAGATCCTAAATACTACAATGCAGTATGTGACTTTATGATTCATGGACCATGTGGCATTGTGAGACCTAACTCTCCATGCATGTCTAACGGACGTTGCTCTAAGAGTTTTCCAAAGAAGTTTGTAGATGTTACATCTGTTGGTGAAGATGGGTATCCGATATATAGGCGTAGAGACAATAGTAGGACAGTCACGAAGGCTGGTGTTGAACTTGACAACAGATACGTGGTTCCACACAACCGTTACCTCTTGCTTAAATACGGTGCTCATATAAATGTTGAGTGGTGTAACCAATCTTGATCTATCAAATATCTATTCAAGTACGTAAACAAAGGCAACGATCGAGTTACAACTTCTTTTTATCAAAGTGCTACAGATAAACAATCTAGGACAACTATTGATGAGGTCAAAATGTATCACGATTGTAGATATGTATCGCCTTGCGAAGCTGCTTGGAGGATATTATGTTTTGAAATACAATATAGATATCTTCTTGTAGAGCGCTTGAATTTTCATCTGCCAAATGAACAAAGCATTTATTTTGATGAGGATGCTACAATCGATGTCATTGTTTAACGACATACGGTAAAACGTAGTATGTTTCTAGCTTGGCTTTAGGCAAACAAAAAGTACCCTGAGGCAAAGCAACTAACTTATGCAGAGATGCCAACAAAGTTCGTTTGGAAATAAGCAACAAGGTAATTTGTTCCAAGACAACGAGGATTCTCAATTGGTCGAGTTTTTTTATGTTCCTTCTGCAAGTGGTGAGATGTACTATTTGAGATGTCTTTTGAATGTAATCTGAGGGCCTACGTGTTATGAAGACTTAAGAACAATCAATGAGGTGTTGTACGACAATTACCGTGATGCATGGTATGCACTTGGGCTATTGGAAGACGACAAAGAATATATTGATGGAACTGTTGAAGCAAGTCAGTGGGCAACTGCAGGAAAGTTACGAAATTTATTCACAACATTGTTATCCTCAAATTGTTTAAGCCGTCCGGAAGTGGTTTGGGACAAATGTTGGACATATATGTCCGATAATATTCTGTACAAACAACGTAACATATTGAACTTCCAAGGTATGTATTTTTCCATTCGCTTTAATATTTTATTTCATGTTTAATATTATTAGTTCCAAGATGGTGATACTTTTCTAACATATATTATTTAATATTTTTTAGATTTAGTCCTTAGTTTTGATAAAATAAAAAATCAAGCATTAGTTGAGATTGAGAAATTGTTGAAAAGATGTGGGAAGAGCCTGCATGATTACCAATAATTGTCAATTCCAGATCTTGACTGTTCGACCAGTTTGATGAATAGGTTGGTGCATGATGAGATGTGTTATGACAAAGCAGAACTTAAAGAAGAGCACAAAGAGTTGGTATCAAATCTAACACCTGAGCAACATGATGTCTACAACACAATAATGAATGATGTAAATTCAAATCAAGGATGAGGTTTTTTTTGTCTACGGTTATGGAGGAACTGGAAAGACATTTGTTTGGAAAACGTAACTCTATCGGCAACATTGAGATTAAAGGGAGAAATAGTTCTTAATGTTGCTTCAAGTGGTATAGCTTCTCTATTATTACCCGGCGGAAGGACTGCGCATGAAGACTAAAATAATATTTTTTAATATAATATGGATCCATTATGTGTACATGAAGACTAAAATCTAATTGGTGGGCTGATTGCGAGACACACAATTTACCTTCATAGAGACTCTAGGGACGGGGTCTTGTAGGCCTAGGTTTAGCCCGATGAATCAGAGATTACCTAATTTATATACATACATACATATATATATATATATAAAATATGAATTATTTTTAAAAAAAATTATATACTATTATTTTAAAATATATGTCAATATAACAAACATTTTAATACTGAACATTAATATTGTAAGCATAGAAAGGAGTAGTAAGTAATTTTACATATACTTTTATTTTATACTCCATATGACGTAACATGCTTGAATTGGTTAATATAAGGGGATCATAATTTTTATCTATTCATTTTTTTTTCAATAAAATTTGAATATAAGTAAAAGTAAAAGTTGGTGTAGATATCTAGATTTCAAGTAGTCGTTTTGTAAATGAAGTAGGGTGTCACAAACCTATCATAGCTAGATTCCCATGACTTGTACTGTTGTCAAAATTTAATCATTGACTGCTCTCTGCATTTCAGTGTAGTATACCACTGCACAACGTAACCCGTACAGGTGTAAATTTTTTCGTGCACGGCAATTTAAAATATGATTAATGAATAACTTTATAATGTTTATTTGTAGTTTTTGTACAATTATATATATATATATATATATATATTGGTTCAAATGTGGCGGCGAGCTCCGGTGCGGTCATACGGCCTAATCTGCACCGTCCAATTTCATTAATCTTACTGAATTTCGCGTATGTTTAAGTGTGGTTATTATGGTAATTTTAGTATTTATATTACGTGAATTGGAATGGTGTATTTTAGTACATAGTGTGGTGCGTTTGAATACATATTGTGGTGCGTTTTATTACGTATGTTGGTGCATTAATTGTGTTGTGAAATGGTGTGTTTTAATCTATCCGTTGGTGCATTTTCATACGTAGAATGATATATGTGTAACTGTGTTGTCGAATGATGTGTTTTAATACGTTGTCTGGTCATTTTAATACATTGAATGGTGTGTATTTTAACACACATGTTTCTAATAAGTGTGGTGCATTTTAATACGTATAATGGTGCATATTTTAGCACATGTTTTTTTTTTTTTTTGAAAACTAGCACATGTTTTCTAATATGTGTAAATAGTGTATGCTTATAATCTGACATGAGTCACGTTGTGGTACATAATTTTAATACCTAGAATGATTTGTTTTATTAAGTATATTGATGAATTTTAAGTGAATAGACGCATTTGGTATATTGTGTGGAATGGTGTGTTTTATCGGTCCTCTGGTGCGTTTTAGTACGTAGAATGGTGTGTTCTGTAACATATATATATTGCGCGTTGATTTGATAAGTTGATATGATCTAATGGCTTAAAATAGACCACACAGCCACACCTAATTACCAGACCACACCTGATCATGACTATATATATATATATATATATATATATATATATATATATATATATATATATATATATATATATATATATATATATATAT
>NC_044920.1:8061357-8141973 GCF_003576645.1 Ipomoea triloba | reverse complement strand
TACTCCATATGACGTAACATGCTTGAATTGGTTAATATAAGGGGATCATAATTTTTATCTATTCATTTTTTTTTCAATAAAATTTGAATATAAGTAAAAGTAAAAGTTGGTGTAGATATCTAGATTTCAAGTAGTCGTTTTGTAAATGAAGTAGGGTGTCACAAACCTATCATAGCTAGATTCCCATGACTTGTACTGTTGTCAAAATTTAATCATTGACTGCTCTCTGCATTTCAGTGTAGTATACCACTGCACAACGTAACCCGTACAGGTGTAAATTTTTTCGTGCACGGCAATTTAAAATATGATTAATGAATAACTTTATAATGTTTATTTGTAGTTTTTGTACAATTATATATATATATATATATATATATTGGTTCAAATGTGGCGGCGAGCTCCGGTGCGGTCATACGGCCTAATCTGCACCGTCCAATTTCATTAATCTTACTGAATTTCGCGTATGTTTAAGTGTGGTTATTATGGTAATTTTAGTATTTATATTACGTGAATTGGAATGGTGTATTTTAGTACATAGTGTGGTGCGTTTGAATACATATTGTGGTGCGTTTTATTACGTATGTTGGTGCATTAATTGTGTTGTGAAATGGTGTGTTTTAATCTATCCGTTGGTGCATTTTCATACGTAGAATGATATATGTGTAACTGTGTTGTCGAATGATGTGTTTTAATACGTTGTCTGGTCATTTTAATACATTGAATGGTGTGTATTTTAACACACATGTTTCTAATAAGTGTGGTGCATTTTAATACGTATAATGGTGCATATTTTAGCACATGTTTTTTTTTTTTTTTTGAAAACTAGCACATGTTTTCTAATATGTGTAAATAGTGTATGCTTATAATCTGACATGAGTCACGTTGTGGTACATAATTTTAATACCTAGAATGATTTGTTTTATTAAGTATATTGATGAATTTTAAGTGAATAGACGCATTTGGTATATTGTGTGGAATGGTGTGTTTTATCGGTCCTCTGGTGCGTTTTAGTACGTAGAATGGTGTGTTCTGTAACATATATATATTGCGCGTTGATTTGATAAGTTGATATGATCTAATGGCTTAAAATAGACCACACAGCCACACCTAATTACCAGACCACACCTGATCATGACTATATATATATATATATATATATATATATATATATATATATATATATATATATATATATATATATATATATATATATATTATGTTTTGTCAATGATATGTAAAGGGAGAGTAATACCTGTAAAGTATAAAATATAATTTAATGAACCATAAAGCATTATAAAATTTTTCTATAATTTATAAATATGTAAGGGATCCGAAAAGTGTATCTTTAGTGTTTTAGATATAGTGTAAGCAGTAAGTATAATTTGAACCCCTAATTTATATACAGCTGCGAATATGTCTTTTAATTTATCTTTAAAATGAATATTTTTTATCATTTGGAAGATGAAAATAGCTACTTGCTTGTAAAATTGGAAAATCTAGCCACTAAGATATAATTAGAGGATGCGAATAGCAACTTTTAAAATTTTTATTTTTAATACCAAGAATATAGTGTAAATATAATTTGAATTCCAAATATACATGCTACTGTATGTCTATAACTGTTGCACTTTTTTTTTTTTTGAGTACTACTAACTCTGGTACAATGTTGCACTTTAAGTCAACCTACTGAAGCACAAAAAGTCAACAGTTGCCTCCACTGATGCTTGAACCCACTCACATCCAGCTTGAACCTACTCACATCCTCAATGTGAGAGTGTAAATCAGGACACCAGATACCACTAGACCACAAGGTCTTTGGCAACTGTTGCACTTAATTAGTCATCAAAGTGGTTATTTTTGGCAAAAATAGTTTGTTGACTAATTAAGCGAGGCATTTTTTGCAACAATATTAATTTGCATAAATAGTGTGTCTCTTCCCTCCCGTTTGTATTGTTGAGTTGTTGAGCTTTTAATACAAGCTTTGTTCGTTTGCTTTAAAAAAAAAAAAGGTGATGCATTTGCAACAATATTTAAATTAAAAGATTTTTTAAAATCATCAATTTATTAATCTAAAAACCAATATGTACAAGGTTGATGGACAAATTATTGTGTGGACCACAGTCCAAAATGACCTCGTTTTGAAAAAAAAATCCTTACTCTGCGTGTGTATTAGAATAATGAAGTTAGCAAAGAAGGGACCTTGTCCAAGCCAAAGCCACAAAGAAGTCGGCAACATAAGCACAAGGCAACACGCACCACCAAGCGAAAAAATCCAAGAACGTCCCAATTTTGTTAAAAATTTGGAAACATAACTGCAACTCTTAGAGTATGCCAAAATGATATAAGGGATCCAAAGACCAAGCATACAGTAAACACTACACAATGACACACATGCCTAAAGTAAGCACAACGACACACAATCCTACTGTAAACACAATGGCGCACAGGCTTAAACAAACACAATGACACATAAGTCTACAACAAAGCAAGAGGCGCACAAGCCAAAGCCAATGCTACAAAGTCAAAACAATACCAAGTAAAGGAGTGCAATAGTATGTACCATCAATATTACTATGAGCATGTGGTTAGCAATGCACCAAGTAACCGCTAGCACGAGCGAGACGATCTGTATTTCCATCACCACTTTGAGCAAGTGGGCATCGGGTGCAAGAATTACGTTCTTTACCGGCCACCAGCGCAACGGGGCTAGGCTATTGCAAACCACCAATAGTTGCAGGGTAGTTTAAACTACCATCACCACTTTGAGCAAGTGGCCAGCGAGGCACCAAATAACCGGTAGCTTCCAATGCATTACATTAACATGTACTCTATATTTTATAATTAGACTAATGTACTCTATATCTTAAGGATCAGTAAATGAAACTATGTACTCTATATCTTAAGGATTAGAACTGCAAATTAAATTTTCAAATCTATAACATCAAACCTTCGAAATGCATTGCATTAATTAACATGCTGCTTACGAACCAATGATCACTTAACATGGTGAGTAAAAGTGAAATTTCTTATTTAATGATCATATTTTATATTTTGATAGTATGTAATTAACTCATAAAGGAAATAGTGGAGAATGACGAGAACAAACTTTTTTCTTTCATAATGGAATTTTGCCATAGTTTGTTACCACAGTCAATGTTCAAATTCCCCTCTTCTAATAATGCTACTAATATACTAATAACTCACTTGTGATTGTTGAACTGCTCTTGGTAGCTAGGCTAACTGGTCTACCATTTAGATCATTGCATTGCATACCTTCACTATTCTGACTTAACCATTATGGTCTTCAATAAGGCGTTCTTGGTATTCTTGCAATGTCCACAGTTGTCATTCAGTCCTTGCCGGATCGAATCATCGGAATTGGGACCAGACCGCCTCTTGGGTTGATTCGCAAGGGCTACTAATAAAGGATCAACCCAATGTGCTATGTTGCAAGTCTTGAGAATAGATATTGTAATGTCTTTTGGTTGGGCTAATCACACTAGACTGGTCATTGATAATCTTTTTAAGTAGATCAGAGTCTATTGAGTTTACTTTTTTTTTTTTTTTTTTTTTTATTGACAATAATTGTTCGTGTTAGTCTTAACCTATTTACCTGATAAAAACATATATATGTGCAAAATTTTTCAAACGTAACAGTACAATATTCTCATCCTATTTCCTATATATCAATGAAAACGTGAAGAAAAAGTGTAGCTAGGCCGGACATGAACAAATTAAATTAGTGGAGATATGTATGTGTATGATCTAAAACACGTACAGTGTGGAGTGGAGAAGATAGATAGGGAGGGTGGAAAAGTCATACAAAATAACAGAGGCATCATTGATAGACGATGCTGAAGGCAAGGGAAACAAAATAGGTTATTGTCTTATTTTGAGAGGCAAATTAGTGCACGAGGGGGGTATCATATATGCATGCATATATATATATATTGCTGCCAAATTGCTTGTTGCTATTCCAAGTACAACAGACAACTTCTGTTCAGCTCCCCACTCAAATTATATTGCCAATTACTCACTTGATTTCTGGAAATCATTTTTGGCTTCTTTTGCCTGTCTCTGTACGTCTTCTACAGCTAATTTAGTCTTCACCCTTGGGTCCATTTCCATCAAATCCATTAAATTTTCTTTTCTGACCCATATCCATACTTGGATTTTTATATCATCAACTAATAATTCTTCTATTTTTTGCCTGCCCTACTACGGAATTCCATCTGCATATATATTATCATCACAACCAAACCATTATATTGCCCAATCAAAAAATAATGCAAATATCACTACTTATCTAATACATCAAGTGGGTGCCATTCTACATTTTGGAATTTAATTTGATGGCCGACGAACTTCTAAACCGGCCAAATTAAAAGGCAAAGTGCTGGTCAGATTATTTTTTCTATACAAAAGGAAGGAGGTTTCGTACTCTCAATCTCTCTTAAGGAGTGAAAGTGCACATCCACTCAGGCCAACCAAATTGATTTGGCCCACAACCTTTATGTACACTCATTACATAGAATTTCTTAATTTTCACACATGGATCACAGACACCTATCTTGATTTCACAAAAATGGTGTTAGAAAGATGTCAAGATCATATCAAGTGTCGCCAATTGAAGGCCTTGGTCACCTCAACAATCCCCTCCCCCTATCCTATTATGATATCAATTGTCAGGTTTAAATACTTATCACTAAACCAAAAGATATAACTATGTAGTTGAGTACCGTGTTCCAATGGTAGGATGCTAGATTCAATCCTATAATTCCCTTAAAATGAATCTTGACAATGGCTTGATCTTAAAGAAAGGGCCAATGACAAAGTCCCAAAGTGTGCATATTTCATAAGACAATTCAAACTAACGAAACACTAGAATAACATTCTTAAAATCTATTCATTTTAACTAAACAATATAATACAATTTATTTTTCAAAAAATATAATACAATTTATGTTCTATTCATTGCCTATTCATTCTATATTGAATAACATTCATATTTCTTTAAAAGTCATTTTGTGAACCAAAAATGTAGTAATGAACAGTATTAAACTCACCAAATTATTTAAATAAATCAAGAATTTCTAAAGGGATCTCTACATTTGGCACTAAGTTTGCAAGTTCAGAATCTTAGTCTTAAGATATGTAAAATGGAGTTGGAAGTGAGTTAATAATAGTATTTTAATTCATTTTACTTCAACTTTTTATTTAAAATTCACATATTATTTGACTAACAATATTAAAACCTAAACTTCATCATTATAAAGTTTAAAAAAAAAAAAAAGAGGAATTTTTTTTTAGTACTATTGACCTGGCCTATTACAATTTGTTTTGTGGCCAATTACAATTTGTTTTGAACAATTAATGGTGTATTTATATAACAATTGAAATATTTAGATCAAAACAATTAGAGTTGTATAATATAATCAAACATTTACTTTTCCTTAATAATAACATTTTCATATAAGTTAACTAAAATTTTAAAGTGGGTCCAAACTTGTTGGTTCTCTCACTCAAAATATGTACTATTAACTTTTGTTTTTATAACATTTAAAGAGAATACATCAGATTCAACTTATATCCTCTTATCTACCATTTTTGTGCTACAAAAGTACAAAACTATTAATTATGTGTTTGGCAAAAATAGTTTATTTATTATTGGCATTATTTATTTACTTATGTGTTGTGCTGGGAAAAGATTTATTTTACCCTCCAGAGAAATTATAACTTATTCGTCGGATGGGCAATTGAAACATGGAAGGGACGTGGTAAATTGCGCAAATTATATCGTGGACCGTGGTCCACAATGCATTGTGGACCGCGGTCCACGATATAACAACTGGGTAAATTGTGCATTGCAGATTACAATTGGTCCAATCATTGCATTGAGGACAAAGCAAACAATTTAGTAAATTTCAGAACATTCTTGATATTTTTATTTTTTAAAAAATTAACTGAGTCTTTCTCCATCCATTTAACGGTCCGAATCTACTCGCATTCTCTCGAAATTCTTCCTCATAAACAGAGCTCACTTGCAATTTAACCTACCCTATTGGGTTAGAACATTCTTCATATTGAGTACTCCAATTCAGTGCACATTACAAAAAACCTTTGATATCTAAGTATTTCAAGTCACCGATAAATTTTTTTCTTTTAACCACTCGTTCATATTTAACTTGAACCCAATAAACTTGCTTGAATTGTAGTAAACACTTGCCTGATGCAATAATCAATAGGGAAATTGGTGAGGAAGGAGAGAGTTATAATTAAATTAAAGTCGCCTTTAATTTGATTGGGGACTTTCATATCCTACAATCGAACTTGATACTTATTATTAGGTTTGTTTGCTTATTTGTGTTATCTTAGTATTAGATTTAAATTCTTAAGTAATCATAAAATTCATTATCCTTTCCTATCCTACTTTTGAACAATGAAATTAGAAGAAAAAGAAAAAGTACAGATAGGCTATCAAATTATTTGGGAAATAGCAATTGAGTCATAGAACTCGACAAAGTTCCAAATTAGCCCACGAACTCGAAAAAAAGTTACAATTAACATTTTTAGAAGGTTACTACCCAATTTCTGCTAACATGAATTGCCACATGCAATCATGTTTTGAGAAAATGTACAAATAGGCGATCAAACTATTTGGAAACTAACAATTGAGCCACTAAATTCGAAAAAGCTCTAAATTAATCTATAAACTTGGAAAAAGATAATTAAAATTTTGTAAAATTGTGTATATTATTATTAAAAATATAATTTTTTATTTATCTATATTATTCAACTATGATAATTAAAATTTATCTGGGAATTGTGAAATATAATTTGAATTCATTTTTATTTTTTTAAATTTATCAATATTTTAATATTGAACATGAGCTTTCGTGCATTGCTAAAATAAGTCTAACTCTTACGTACTACAGTCTTATTACGTAATATTGAACTCATCCTATTATTTTGCTAGAAAATCAAATAGCGGAATAATATAGAGAAATAAAAATAAAAAATTAATTCAAATTATATTTCACGAGTCCTAAAGTGATCAATTTTAATTATCATATTTGAATAATATAGAGAAATAAAAAATTATATATTTTTTAATAATAATGTACACAATATTCACAAAACTTAATAATCTTTTTCCAACTTCGTAGATTAGTTTTGAGTTATTTTCAAGTTCAGTGGCTTAATTGTTATTTTCCAAATAATAGTTTGATGGCCTATTTTTACATTTTCTCAAAACATGATTACACGTAGCAATCCATGTCAGCAGAAACCAGGTAGTAACTTGCTAAAAATGTTAATTGCAACTTTTCCGAGTTCGTGGACTAATTTGAAGTTTTTTCAAGTTCAATGGCTTAATTACTATTTTCCAAATAATTCGATGGCCTATTTGTACATTTTCCTAATTAAATGCAAAAGACAACAAAAAAAAGAAGATAATTGTCCATATATATATTTCTATTCAAATATGGCCGCGCCTATGTATACAAATATACACCAGTCAATGCTAGAAAATGCACCGTAATGAAAATACACAAAAACACCATAAAATACACCACACACTCAAAATAATAATGCACCATAACTCCCCTGCCCATAATGGTGCATTTGCTATTGTGTGGTGTATATTTACATACCTAGTGGTGTGTTTTTTAGTGATCCGTACCTAATGATGCATATTTGTGTGGTGTATTTTCTAACATTGAGTGGTGTATATTTATATACATAGTGGTGCCGTCGCACTGACCGCACGTTAAGACGCGACCACAACTGATCATGACCATCTATCTCTCTCTCTCTCTCTCTCTCTCTCTCTCTCTCTCTATATATATATATATATATATATATATATATATATATATATATATATATATATGCATCATTAGGTACGCATCACCAAAAGACACACCACTAGGTATGTAAATATACACCACACAGTGTTAGGAAATGCACCACTAGGGGCAGGGGAGTTATGGTACATTATTTTGGGTGTGTGGTGTGTTTTATGGTGTTTTGTGTATTTTCATTGTGGTGCGTTTTCTAGCATTGACTGGTGCATTTTCTAACATTGAGTGATGTGAACCGCACCGACCGCACGGGAAGGCGCGGCCACATTTGAATATATATATATATATACTCATAATCAAATGAGTCCATCATTTCTCATGGATTCGTGTGGACAGATTCGAACTATTGAATGTTTGAGATCAATAGCTTAGATTTTGCTAACCGTAAAACTGTGCAAATAAATTTAAGAGTTTATTACTAAAATGGTCCCTCGACTATTGCGAAATTACCAATTTGGTCCTTGACAATTTTTCGTGCCCAATTAAGTCCCTCGACTTTGAAAATTTTAACCAATTTGGTCCTCCGTTTATTTTGCCGTTAAACATCTGTTAAATCGGGTCCAAATTGGTAATTTTGCTATAGTCAAGGGACCATTTCAGTGGAAAATTAATTACCAATTTGGTCCCTTGACTATAGCAAAATTACCAATTTTGTCCTGATTTAATGGATGTTTAAAGGCAAAATAAACGGAGGACCAAATTGGTTAAAATTTTCAAAGTTGAGGGACTTAATTGGGCACAAAAAATTGTTGAGGACCAAATTGGTAATTTCACAATAGTTGAGGGACCATTTTGATAATAAACTCTAAATTTAAAATTCTTTTCAATAACTTATACGCAGTACAAGAGGGACTGATACCGATTAACATCATAAACTTTAATTTCCCATTATTCTTAATAAAATCAAGAGTTTATTACTGAAATGGTCTCTCGACTATTGCGAAATTATCAATTTGGTCCTCGATAATTTTTCGTGCCCAATTTAGTCCCTCGACTTTGAAATTTTTAACCAATTTGGTCCTCCGTTTATTTTACCGTTAAACATCCGTTAAATCGGGACCAAATTGGTAATTTTTCAATAGTCAAGGGACCATTTCAGTGAAAAATTAGTTACCAATTTGGTCCCTTGACTATTGAAAAATTACCAATTTAGTCCCTTGACTATAGCAAAATTATCAATTTGATCCCGATTTAACGGATGTTTAGCGGTAAAATAAACGGAGGACCAAATTGGTTAAAAATTTCAAAGTCGATGGACTAAATTGGACACGAAAAATTATCGAGGACCAAATTGGTTATTTCGCAATAGTCGAGGGACCATTTCTATAATAAACTCTAAAATCAAACATAGTGTCTACATTTTCTAAAACAAACACAACTGATAATTATACTTTCTGACAGTATTGGTTTAATTGAATATAATGGGCTACTATTTTGAAATGGAAAGAGTATGTGACATTAAAGAATTGAATTTCTATTAAAAAAAAAAGATAATCAGCGAGCTAGAAAACATTGGGAAATTATTTCAGTATAAGCACCTACTTAACATTACGTAAAAAAAATTATAACTTTGTAGCAAATGTGCAATTTTAATTCCTTATATTTGCGTGTGTAACTGTCAATGCCAAATTTGCAATATGTTAGACTTAGCCCTCTAGTCTCCGTCAAAAACACACATACACACACACATAATTGGGTTGAAATGAGAACATGGTCTCAGGTGAGAAGTGTGAATAAATCGTGTCTGTCCATCTTGAGAGATCTAATGTCTAAAAAATAAGGAAAAAAGGAGGAAAAGGCAATGACATTTTGTAATTTTTGCAAATTTTGGATGTGCACTAGTCAAAGTTTGAGTGTACATTCGTTGATAACTAATTGTGTATTTAACTAGAAGTCTAGAATACACTAATAGCTTTGTGGTCTAGTGGCACGAAATGCCTTTTCCAAATAAGAAGCTATGGGATAGAGCTTTGGTTGGGACAGTATTGCTATTTGATCCAGGCATGAAATGCATATGTTTTTCAAAATTGCACTGTGCCATCATTACCCTGCTTAGTGTTTGTGCTCTAAAGTTTATGAATGAGCTTTTGGTTTTATTTGAGTTAGGGCCATGGTTCATTTTTACTTAGGGTTTAGCCTTTATAATTTTGGTTTAAAATTTAGTTTTTTTCATTGATATTTTGAAATGACATTATGTTGTTAACAAGTACAAAATATATTGTTAAAAGTTGTATGGTAGAGTTGGTGATAATTATAATAATGTCATTTTTTTTTTAAGTTGGCCATATATATGTACAAAAATGTCACCGCATTTTTAATTTTTTTTTAATTTAATCCGTTCTACTTTCAGAGATGTAATAATTAAGATTGTAATTGGTTCATTCTTAATTTTCTTATGGAGTGTTTCTCATGGGATTTTAAGCCTACATATATACACACAACATACAAAGAGATCGGTCCCCACAGTTGGTGGATTTTGCAAATATCTCAGGGCCAATGTCATGGCTTCCATGTCTGTGCCATTAAAATACACACAAATAAGAGTAGGAGAGGATGAGAATCAAAACTCATGCATACATACAGATCAACAGATATATACTCTCACCAGACAACATCTTAATAGGCCATCATGGTTCTCACATGGGGATATACATATAGTATACGTGTTTTGAATTTCAAGAACCCTTTGAACTTGGCCATGCTCCAAGACTCACAACCAGCAAACAACACAGCATCATCATCCATACCTACTAACCTACAAGATATACCATGGCTGTAGCTAGCTATATGTACTACCTTAGCTTGCACTTGCTTGTGTCCTCCTAAAAAGGGCACATAGCTTAGTGATAATATCATCAAGTTTTAAGGCATATATATAGCCCTTAGCCCCTTAGCCTTTAATTTGTCTACCTTATAAGCAACAACAATACAGCCAATAATTCACTACCTTATATATTTAGTATACTATATACTTTTAATATATACTGATCATATATATCCCTTCTGATCTCCTACTGCTCAAGGTTTACTCAAGTTATTAGGGTTATCTTTATTCCTCAACTTGGCATGACATGTTTCCACTAATACTAACTTACAAAAATTGTAGCTTGCTAGCAATGTTATTTAGTGCCATACGTGTGTGAGTGTGTGCATGCTTTTTTGGACTGAAAATCACAAGCTATATATCCTAGCTAGCTGTTATGTATATGCTTCAATCCTTCCCCTAGCTTTGTTTTTTTTTTTTTTTTTTTTTTTTTTTTTATGCAAACTCTAATAAAATTTTGAATTGTATAAGATAATAACTTTTGAATGAGTATATATTTACAACGTAACACCATGTCATTATCACCTTACTTAGTGAATCTAAAGGAACCACTTCTATTTTATTGTTTTGTTTGTCAAATAAAATCAATCTCTTAACGGGAATCGTAATAAATCTCTGAATTGTATATGATAGCAACTTTTGAATGTGTCTCTATTATTTGTAACACTGTGCCATCATTTCCGTGCTTAGTGAATATAAAGACATCACTAGCTTCTCTCTTATTGTTTTGTTTGTCAAATAAAATCAATCACGTAATGTAAATCCTAATTATTAAAGCTCTAACTTGTATATATGATAGTAACTTTTGAATGTGTCCCTACATACAACACCATGCCATTATTGCCCTACTTAATGAATATGAAGAAACCGCTTCTCTCTTATTGTTTTGTTTCTCAAATAAAATCAATCAGCGCTGAATTGTATATGATAGTAACTTTTGAATGTGTCCCTACTTGCAACACCATGTCATTATTACCAAACTTTGTGAATCTTAAAACATAATAATAACAAACTACTTCTCCCTCTTTTATATATATTGAATATGATAGTAACTTTTGAATGTGTCACTATTTGCAACGCTGTGTCATTATTACACTATTTAATTAGTGAGTATGAAGAAACCACTTCTCTCTTATTGTTTTGTTTGTCAAATAAAATCAATCACGTAATGTAAATCCTAATTATTAAAGCTCTAACTTGTATATATGATAGTAACTTTTGAATGTGTCCCTACATACAACACCATGTCATTATTGCCCTACTTAATGAATATGAAGAAACCGCTTCTCTCTTATTGTTTTGTTTCTCAAATAAAATCAATCTGCGCTGAATTGTATATGATAGTAACTTTTGAATGTGTCCCTACATACAACACCATGTCATTATTGCCCTACTTAATGAATATGAAGAAACCGCTTCTCTCTTATTGTTTTGTTTCTCAAATAAAATCAATCTGCGCTGAATTGTATATGATAGTAACTTTTGAATGTGTCCCTACTTGCAACACCATGTCATTATTACCAAACTTTGTGAATCTTAAAACATAATAATAACAAACTACTTCTCCCTCTTTTATATATATTGAATATGATAGTAACTTTTGAATGTGTCACTATTTGCAACGCTGTGTCATTATTACACTATTTAATTAGTGAGTATGAAGAAACCACTTCTCTCTTATTGTTTTGTTTGTCAAATAAAATCAATCCTTTAATTTAAATCATAATTAATAAAGCCCTGAATTGAATATGATAGTAACTTTTGAATGCGTTCCTACTTGCAACACCACACTATTATTACTCTACTTAGTACGGAGTAAATCTAAAGAAACCACTTCTCTCTTATAGTTTTGTTAGTTTGTCAAATAATAAAATTAATCTTTTAATGTAAACTGTAATAAAACTTTGAATTGTATACTATAGTAATTTTTGAATGTGTCTCTACTTGCAACACCGTGATATTATTATCCTACTAAGTGAATATAAAAGAATCATGTCTCTCATATCGTTTTGTTTGTCCAAAACCCCATACATTGATGTAAAGGCTAACGTTGTGACATTTTATAGTAGCTTTAAGTGTGCCTTTAGTAGTAAGGCTAGCATGCCATTGGTGTCTTGTTCAGTGAATTTGAAGGAACCATCTTCTTCATACCATTTTGTTTACTCAACATACAATTAATGAAATTGGGAATATAATTAAATGAAAATAGACATGGAATTAATAAGAATGGGCATCTAACTCAAAGCCAGAATGGGAACTTAACAGAGCCTTTAGTTTCATTCTACCATTTCAAATACTGGAATATATTTTTTTTTTTTTAAATAAATAATGGTCCTGCATCTACATGGTATGACTGTCCATCTACATGGGAGACTAGCAATAAAGATCAAATATTCCAAAACATATGGCTCTAGGAGTCTAGCTATGACTCAAAAGTTGATGGAAAGAAAAACCATCTTATATAATGTTGTCCCAGCAACCTTGCATGATCGAGGTTTGGTCTTCCATCATTTGAACAACTTACCCTTCTTTTTATTATTATATTTTCCTCAACATGGCATGACATGTTTCCCCAAAGAGAAACCTCAAACTCCTCCATTAATGACTCTCTACTATTCTAGCATGTTTTAGGGTTTCGCTAGTCTTCTCCTCCTCCAATCGCCTCTCTCCATCAGCCTCTACTCCCTCTGTAGAAGACACAGTGGGACCCACTGTGGCTGTGGATGATGAAAGAATATATGGTGCTTTTCTTAGAAAACAGGCCCTTGTGCTTTGTGTTCATATGTTTATAAAATTATTAGACAACTTGTACTTAATCCTGATGAGAATATATATACTTATCAGATCATAACTCGAGACATGCATTAATGTTGGTGACGCTTTTGTAGCCTCTTTCATACCTACAAATTATTTTGACAAATTAAATCAACCATGATTCCAAAAATTCTTTATTAAACTTTTCAAAATTTTGTTATTATAAAAATATATGTTAAATTTACTCAAGTCGACACATAAAAATTCAAGAAGAGTTTTCTTAGGATTATATGTATAATAAGGTGGAAGTCTCGTTTTGGGTGACGCGGAAATTTAAACACATGACCCATGTGCTCCATTTCAATTAAAAGTCTAAACTCATAGTTGGACTGCACATATTATATTTATGCTCACAATGAGCCCACTCACCCCAATCCTTGCACCATACCCCTGTTGGAATAAGTTTGGCATGGCTATAAGGATACCTCTTCCTCAACTACCCCCTCATCCCTATGGGTACAAAAAAATCACCGTGGTCACTCGACCATCATGACATAACTGGCACAAGTTGTATTCATACTAAACTTTTTTTTTTCTTTTTAAAAAAACATGCAAAAATCTACATTAATTACCAGTCAATCTTGATTTTTTTTCTCTCTTTCTCCTTCCCTCTTTCCTTCACTTATTAAGATTAACACTCAAAACAAAAATCTCTAATGGAGTTACTCTTAGAGTATTAAGGATACATTCGATGGTTTTCTAACATATTCAAGTCAATAATTGAGGCTAAATTAATTAAGTTAGTGCAGTGGGAGATAAAAGATGATTGTTTATCATTTTTGCCAAGATATTTATATATACTTATGTGTAATATCAACGTATCATATTAAAATGACAAAAAAAATGACCCAGGTATATTTTATGCATCATATTTTTATAATTTCTTTTAATAAATATTATATTTATACTTACATAATAAAAATAAAAAAGAGTGTCCAAATTCAACAATTAAACAGGACCTTATTATTATTATTATTTTACTGATCGGCACTGCAAAAAGATCACTGTTGAATATATATGATGAAATTTTAAAATCTTGATTTTAAATTTATTTGAAATGGTGGAAAATTTTATTGGCATGAAAATAATGTAAATGTATGCAAGACGTACAAGTCAAATAAGGCAAGAGGCTTACTGCCCAGTGGCAGGGCCGGTTTTTTAATTTGCGTGGCCCTGTGCTAGTAAATAAGTGAGGCCCTATCAAAGTATAAATAAACTGCGAATTGATGAAAAATTGCAAAGAGAAAAATGCAAAAAATTTAATTTTGAGCCAATATAATCACAGATACATATACTAACTATTAAGTCAGACTGGACTAGGGGCCCTCAAAATTTTGAGGCCCTGTGCTGTTGCCCATCTTGCACGCCCTAAAATCCGGCCCTGCCTAGTGGATAACATTGGAATATTTTGGAAGTGTAAGGTGGTGATGGAGATCAATCATTATTGTGCAGACCATAATCTACATAGCTGTGTGAACCACACTATCAAATAATTTATATTCAGTATATAAATAATGTACTTTTAGTATATTAAAAATGTACATTATATTTAAGAAAAATATATTATTTTAGTACTGAAAATATATTATTTTATATAATGTACATTTATTAGTACACGAATTATATACTTTTAATATATTGAAATATACATTTTGTATTTTGTTATGGTAAACTAACACACCACTGTGTGAACAATGTTCACACACAATGAATTATTGTCGATGGAGAGGCCGTGTGTTGTCTGGGTCATTAAAAGAACAAATCATCTTGCTGGGTTGGCTATCACACAAAACCATGCATTGAAGTGTTGGGAATTTCGGCTGAGGTTTTATTGTGGACCACGGTTCATATATAGTAGTGTGCTCTATAAAATAAGTATCATTTTAATTATATTTTAGTTTCATTTGATAATATTATTCTATTTTTAATTTTATTTTTCAAAGGCACTAATTTTATTATAGCAATACCAAAACATTATTTTAATTCTATTACAGTTTCATTTGACAATATACATTATTATATGAGCTCTATTTTGTAGTTTCATTTTTCACGCACACTAGTTTAATTATAATAATGCTAAAGTATTATTTTAATTACATTACACGTTCATTTGAAATATATGTTATTTGTATATCTTTGTTTTTTAGTTTCATTTTTCACACATAGTAATTTCAATTTAGCAACACTAAAGTGTCATTTTAATTATACTATAATTTAATTTGACAACCATGACCCACATAGCACTATGGGTCATGGTCCAGTGTATAACAATTGTTGGATTATATGGATCTCTACCTAATTTTGGTTGATCATTATATCATGGACCATGGACCATGATCCATCTGGTAAAGTAAACTATTAATATAAAATACATTTTTAATATAGTGTAGGTTAATTTTTGATAAATTGAATGTACATTTTTTAAAAGTTAATTATTTGTATACTGAAGGTACATTATTTGATATATTATCAAATAATGTACCTTCAATATATATATGAAACTTTAGTATATTAAAAATAAACATTTATTCATAGTCCACATTGTAACGTGGACATAATTCATAGTATAACTTACCATTTTGATTATCTCCTCCCTTTGAGTATAATAATAATAATAATAATAATAATAATAATAATAAAAAGATCTAGGGTATCAAAGCATTTAACAACTGATTTGCACTCTTAAACCCAATCAAAAATTTGATAATTCTTATACCAGGGACCAATGTTCATATTATCTTGGTATAAAAATTATGTGTTTACAGTTAACATATTTTGTACCTATAAACAAATTAAAGACATCACATGGTAATGACAGGCATGTAATATGATAACTACACAGACACAAACTATAAATTGTAGGACGAAAATATGTTAACTGCAGTTAACATATATATTTTGTACATGTATTTAACAATTTATGTGTTTGTAGTTATCATGTTATGTGTTTGTAATTATTATGTTATGTGCCTTCAATTTGTTTACCGCTACATAAAAGATTATTTTGTACATGTATTTAACAATTTATGTGTTTGTAGTTATCATGTTGTGTCTGTAATTATTATGTAATGTGCCTTCAATTTGTTTACCGCTACATAAAAGATTAAGTGCACGTACAGAATGTATAACCTGTAGGTACAAAATCTGAAGGTTATTTTTAGACTTGGCTCCACAATGCAAGGTAGACCTTGGTACATAGTATAATTTTCCAAAATCAATATTTATATCATGGATCCGGGTCAACCTTGCAAGGTGGACTCGTGTCCATTTACATACTGAATGCTCACAATTTGAATTGTGAATATTTAGTTATGAATGTTCAATATATAAATTGTGAATATTCAGTATGTAAATTGTGTATTTTAGACCCGATCGATCTACTTGCAAAGTGGACTTGGATCCACAGAATAATCTGCCGTTATTTGAAATTAAAAGAAAAATGTTTGAATCATCATACTTCGCTCACATTATCAGACTGAGGAATGGCCCAAATATAATTTGGACTGCTGGGCTATCTGGGTCCAAGAGCTGCTGGGTTAAAGGATAAAGCCCAAATAAGCTTCATTAAATATTTCAAAGGAAAAGTTTTTGGGCTGCTAATTTTGTTCTATTCAAATCCCCAAATTAAGAGTTAGGGTTCTGGTAGAGGAATTGGCATGCCAAATGACCGCAATTTATATTGTGGATCATGGTTGGCATGCTAATATGAATCATTGATAAATGTCTATTTTTAAGAGCTAATGATCGATTTGGTCCTCAACTATCATTCTTATCAAATTAAGTCCTCAACTTTGAAAATCGTACATAATTTCGTCCTCCCGTCAATTTGAGCCATAGATTGATAGTCAATTTGAACCGTTGGATGATAACCCTAATCTTACTACATTAGAAATAATGAGACCGATCCTTATTACATTGTGAATAATGAGTCTAATCCTATTAAACTACGAATAGGCCAAAGTTGCTCATTTCTTCTTGGACTGGTATGTCCAGTCAACCCATGAAAGTTGTATTTTTAGTGGTTGAATTAGTGAATGTCATCCTGGGAATGGCTAAGAAGGACTCGAGTAGCAAGGGATTAAACACGAGTTCATCAAGTGTTTGAAAGCTAACTAAAATGATGTATTTGTTTGCATTAGATGATTATCAAACAAGTAATTAACTAGGTAATAAACAATGATGAAGAAGAGGATTTAAATCAAATAGCAATGTACAAATGCTTCTCAAAGTTCTAAAGTTCTAGGCTAAACAATGCTCAACGATGAAGTGAAGGAACCAAGCCAATGCCACTCTCTTGGACATTGGCTACCACTAAGTTCTAATCCCATTCTCATAGCAATTAGACTAGGTGAAATACATAATCAAGCACCTTGTGTGCATAATCCCTTCCAAGTTCCAACTCCCATTTCTTTAGGGCAAGTTAATAATGTGAAAGGGTTGGCAATGGTGAATCCCTATTCTCGTAGGTGAAACACCAATTCTATACATCTCTTACAAAATTGGGCCCTAACCAAACAAAAGTCAAATAATTCCCTAATTTCACAATCACATTCATTCGAAAGGCAATGAAAAACCTAGATTAAACAATTCGATTCATGTAAGCATGCATTCATACAAGGCAATTCAATCTAAATCCCTAAAGGATTTAACTACTCATAATGGAATTGAAAATTAAAAGCAATTGGAATACTATGCAATAAATCAAAATACAAAAGTATTAAGAGTTTCAAGAATAAGAAATAGAAACTCTTACATGATTGAATTTGAAAAAAACTGAAATTGAAGTTGAATGTGTAATTACAAACAAGAATTCTCCCTAAATCTTCCAAGGAATGATGGATTTACATGTATAGATGTTCTAAAATGGTTTGTGGAGAGAAAAACCTAAAAGAAGACTTAGAAAATTCAAAAGATAACTTGAAAATAAATCCTATGGCTATTTATACTTCAAGAAATCGTGCCAAGAAACCGCCAACAGATTGCCTGGTCAAGATGCTGGTCACGATGTGACCAACATCGTGACCAAGCAACAACTTCACAGATTCCAAGAGTCACTCTGCTGGTCACGACATGACCAACAGAGTGACAACCAGAATCCGCAAAGTGGTCAGGGCAGTCACTATGAAGGTCACGCCGTGACCTTCACCTTGACTCCCCTGACCACTTTCTGATGAACAGTTGTCCAGCTTCTGGTCATGGTGTGACCAGCAGCTTGACAACTGGCCATCAGAAAGTTGTCAACAATGTTAGACATCCTCCCGGTGGCATGGATTGGCTTAACTCATTGCTCCGTTGAACTTTTCTATGGTTTTGACTCTTCATTCTCGAATCATATTGCCTTGAAAACATCCTGATTCGCTTTCATTTTACGCTTCAATATGCCTAGATCTCGGTTTTCAATCCTTGAGTCATAAACAGCTGAAATAAGCTTGGTTTTTGCACAAACACCTAACTTTCAATTAGAAATTAGTACAATTAAACTATATTTATAGGTTAATTCATGGCTTATCAACCCAATATACCATCCATCGTACAGTTTCCCACTTTCTTGAGATTTTGCGAAGTTGATGTCTCAAGAAAGTATCTCAAAAATATTTTCCGACCAGTTCTCCGCCTCTAGATTTAACACCCCAATTTTCACATCTTATAGATACAAAATCCCAATAATATATTGCAGAAGCTTACACATCTAACCAGCAGAAAATGGGTGTTACCGCCACACATAGAGTAATTCTATCACCTCTTTGACAAACTCCACTCTAAGTGCATAGGCTAAATTTACAACATCAAAATACATCCAAAGTCCAACTTAATACAAGGAAGTAATTATACAACCAAAATTTCCTCCAAATAATAAAATCCTCCAAATGCCTACTCCTCAAATGGACTAATCTCAACCTCACTTCCATCTTATTCATGTTCACCTGCAAAAATCATTTTAACACAAAAACGAAGGGGTGTATATCCCAAAATTAGCACAAGCTAAGTAAGTTCCATTTCACCCCGAAAAATATAGGCTTGGGTTTTTATCATTTATCTCATAATATACTTTTCCAAAATAATGTGGAGATATACTTTTCCCAAAATAACATATTTGTCAAGGAGGATTAAATACCAAGTTGGGGATACAACCCACACCAATACTCAATCAATAGGACCGCAGCCCTAGGTTCTCATATCAATAGCAAATAGAACCGCAACCCTAAGTGCTCATAATAATCTGGACCGCAACCCATTTCCGGCTCAAACCGACAGCAAGTATTCTTATCCTCCAAGACTAAATATGTACATATAATTTCCAAAATATATCATTTCTTCATAATAAATATTTTCTTCAAAAATATATAATTTCTCAAGACATATTTTTCTCCACAATAATTCATTCCATAAGAATATATCATTCTTAGTACATATATGTACATAACACCAAAATTCCAAGCCAAGCATTTACTCAACACACGAGTTTGACCCGTAAAAATCAATTCTCGATAATTCGAGAATCATACACATATTATGCAATGCACTTGTGATCACATGGACATCATAATGCACATAATTTTGCAAAACACATAATTTTGATATCATATCATATATCAATATACATATATATGGGGTAAATAATAATTTTAGTGAACATGAAATCTTACCCTTGAAGACCAAAACTCTCATCAACACTTAATGTGATTCTAGCCACTTGATAAGAAACTTGAGAGGCTAGATTTTCCTTCAAATCCTTTAAACATCAATAGCTAAATCCTCTCCTTTACTCAATTCTTTCACCAAAATCCCTAGGCAAAACATACCACCATAACAAGAATTTTAAGAAATCTTAACCTATAGCTAGGTTCTAGGGAAGAAAACAAAGCTTTTAACTGAACAAAAATGGAATTTTACCGAATAGATGATTATCTTGTGAAGAAATTGGAAAAACAAAAGGGGTTGGAAATTTAAAACTAAAGTGATAAAGAAATTGAGGTTGTATGGGAGGATAAAGAGCCAAATGGTGACACTATTGATTCTACATGTGGTAAGACTCTTGATTATACTTGTGTCACTACTATTAAAAATACATGTCCTTAAACTTGTGATGATAATACTTGTGATTCTTGTGAGGATGACTCCCTTGACTCTAGCAATAATTCTCTTGATGTTTTTGATAACGATCCTCTTGACTCTTGGGAGGATGATTCCATTGATAATTGTGATAATGATTATATGAATGCTATTGATGATTGTTTTAAGCTCTCTTTCCGTGCTTGGGGGGATGACTCTATTGATACTTGTGATAATGATTCTATGAGTTCTAGTGATAGTTGTGTTAATCTCACATTTAGTGCTTGGGGGTATGAATGCATTGATTGTGGTGATAATGTTTCACCTCATTCTTGTGAAATGTTTTGTGATATTTGTGACACCCCGAAATTTCGTCACCATTATTGTTACAAAATTCAATTTTAGCCAAATATTTTTCTTAACGTTCATTTTCAGAAAATATCAACTTGGCGCAGTCCGAAAGATTGAGCCGGTAAAAATACTTCCCGAACTCTATTTTACTTGAAATTTTTATAGTAGAGCCTAAACTTATAGTACTTGATATCCATAAAATATTTTGGTCATGTTGAGCTTCGAGTAAAGACAAATAATTATATTTTTGCCCTTGGCAGTGTGCTGTCCAGAATTCTTTTCTCTGGACCAGTTTTAGAAAACAATTTGAAAAACTATACTTCCACTACTCGGATCGTTATGAAATTTTTTGTGTAGGTTCTATACTTGATATTCATATCTGAAAATTTTGGTATTAAAATACCTTACCTAAATTTCCCAGTAATTTTCGCAATACTGATCAGTGTTATGAAATTTTCCTTCGGTCAGCACAAATATTGTTCAATTTATTTCCAATTACTTGACTGATCTCATCCATATTTTAATTCCATTTTTGGCTGCTTCTGGAGACATAACGCCACCCTAATTACCTAGTGTTTCCTATTTAAATTGGCTGATTAGGGAGCAAATTAATTATAACGCTGGAAGCCTACCTATTAGCATGAGAATAAATCTTTGTTTCCTTTTACCCTTTCAGCTCTGCTTTTCTTCTCCTCTTTTGTTATAAGTAGCAGGAACTCAACAGGCATTCATCATTCATTTTTATTTTCCCTTGCACTACGAATTCCTTATGATTTTTTTCTACATCTTCTACAATCTTAGCAAGAATCATTCAATCTCTATTTCAGGTAAATGTTTTTGCCCTCAAAATTCTCTTGTTTAAATGTGGGTTAGTTATTGGTAGATTAAAGATGATGAGAATAAGAATTATTGAGGAAGATGATGAAAATGACGGAATCTGCTGTGTATTGAATTTGATGAGATGAAGTAGTATGATGATTATTATAATATTGAATGCATGTTGGGTTGATGCTGAAAATCATGGATTAGAATATGATGATATGTGAGTTACGTTTTTGATAATGATGCATAATCCAGTATGTAAACTAGAAATGAAAAATGAAAAGGGTGATTAGTGGATTCTGATCTGATGATGATGTTAGGTAAGTGTTATTAGTATTATTATGATTATTATTTATTATAATAATAATTGAAGCATCATTTGGATGAAGTAATGAAATGAAAATGGTTGATATATGATGATGGAGTAACGATTTTGGGATGATAATATTTCGGCAGTGAGGTTATAATAATAATAACATTATTATTATTATTACTATTATTGTTAGTTGTTAGTATTAGTAATTATGTAAGGTTCATTTGATTCACAGGTTCCCTATCAGAATGGCTAGGGTGCCATTATAAGTGTTGATTAAAATTTTGGGTTATTGAGGTAAGTTTTCATGTTCACTAAAACTAAACATTTTACCCCAATGTATATATATATCTATATGATGTGTGATTGTGATATGATATATGCTATTTATGTGAACACAAGTACATTTATCGATAAATGGTAACATTGTGAGTGGTGATTCTCGAATTATCGAGAATGGGTCTCGAATGTCGAGCCCGTGTGTTGAGTAAAGTGTAGCTTGAAAATTTTGGTGTTATATATATTGGTATGGTGAAATTGTATTTGTAACACCCCCATTTTTCAGACCAAAATATTTTATAAAAATGGATTTATTTAATTAAAAATCAGTTATAATTGCGGAAGCCCAAAACCAAAACTAAAGAAAATAGAGATGCTACCGCCACGTTTAGATACAACTTATATCTAAACGCACAGGCTACAACAAACTACATACAGTAATTCTAACCCCAACTCTAAAACATTATAATAAATCAAGTATTAAAAATTCTAAAACAAGTTCTAAAATTCTTTAACAATTAAAAGAAAATTTAATACATTTAATCTAATTAAACGAGTAGCTCTCATGCTCAATGCTCCAAATTGTCATGCAATCATCACCTGCAAAATTAACTAAAGGGGAAACAAAGTCAGCATGACGGCTGGTAAGACTTACTCCACCCCGTAAAATATTTTGCACATAGCATCTTGGAGCACATAGGGGCATATAATTTCACATTAACCCCTTAAGCATTTTTATTCTCATCAATATCAATAATTTTCAACCAATTAAAATGTAACTTTAGAAAATCACACATCCAAGTATATATAATTATACCCACAAATTAAAATCTCTAGGAGATCAAGGCATTGCCTATCCGTAATCCAAATTCATTAAACCAATATTTCCTCAAGCCTCACATTTCCATATAACCATTTCCTTAAATCATTTCATAATACCATCAGTATTCAAAATTTCTTCAAAACATAATATATTCACCAAAGAGATATATAATCCTTAAATAATCACCAAAGAATTTCCAAATCATGATAATGACCAAATATAATTTCCAGTTGTATAATAATAACCAAAGAGACATTTCCAATCTCTCAAAATAGATTCCAAAGAGAGAATTCCAATCTCTCTAAATAACCACCAAATATAGAGAGTATCCAAAACTCTCACAATAACCAAGTAAAATTTCCAAATAATTAATCACACTTTTCATATGTTCAATGATAGTCATTATATACAGTGTCAAGGAGGAATGGATCCAAATGGAAAGTTTCAACTTCCAAACCAATACCAAACCAACCGGACGAATTCACGAACCGGTGGCCAAAACCAAATCCAAACCAACCGGACGAATCCACGAACCGGTGGCCAAAACCAAATAGAGAGAACTCAGCTCTCACAATAATAATAGTAACCAAAAAGGAGAATTTAAAACGACCAAGTATCACCATCCTCTCGAGACAGAATATATAAATCACCAAATCTTTCATATTTCACACCTTACATCAAAAGCCTTTACACCCAAGTAACTTATTCAAATTTACACTTATATCTATAACCGAAATAACTTTATTCTTAACCTTGCACCAATTTGCACGCCACTTACAACATAAAATCTTCCCAAATAATTCAATTCTGTAACTACAACTATTTAGGTACATATATTATTAGATTACCTATTTACAAGTACTGAAGCACACATACAGTGTATAACTCATGTACGTACTTGTAACACCCCAATTTTCACCTCTTGGATTTATTACAAAATCCCTAATGATACAATACATTGCGGAAACATCTAACCAGCAGAAAACTGGGTGTTACCGCCACGCTTAGGTATCTCTCCTATACCCAAACGCTAAGGCTAAACTTACAACCTCAAATAACCATATCAACATCCAAATATGTACATATGGAAATAATTCTTCCAGGGTGTCTATTCTAAGATAGAGTAGTCCTCAACCTCAACTTCCATCCTATTCAGAGCTCATCGGGCTTTAGGAGCCCACACTAGACAACATCTGTAAACACATCGAAGTGTAGTTAACGCGACGGCTAAGTAAGGAAAATCCATTGTCACTCAAAAGAAACAAAGGTTTCGAAAAACATGATCCTCAGAAAACTGTAGTTTTACCCATAAGTTGAAACTCTACCTGCAACCAGATTATCAACAAAAGAAAGTATAGTAGAGTATACGAGTTGCATCAGCGTATAATACTTTTCATTTCCGAGAATTTCCATCATTTAACTCAAAATAGAGAGTTCACAACACACACACTTTACTGTCCAAGACTCGTGGTATTTTATTCTTCGACATAGTTACGGAGTAACTATGTTTTCATAGTTAGTAAAATTTACTTAGTTTCCCCCTGGATAAGTGTATGGTAATCTCGGAATATTTTCAAGAACCTCGGGCCGCGGCACTCATGCCTCCCGCAGGTCAAACATTTCAACAACTTCCGGGCCCTGGCTCACAAGCCTCCCGTAAAGTCAAACATCTCAATAACTTCGGGGCCACGGCTCACAAGCCTCCCGCGAAGTCAAACATCTCAATAACTTCCGGGCCACGGCTCACAAGCCTCCCGTAAAGTCAAACATCTCAATAACTTCGGGGCCACGGCTCACAAGCCTCCCACGAAGTCAAACATCTCAATAACTTCCGGGCCACGGCTCACAAGCCTCCCGTAAAGTCAAACATCTCAATAACTTCGGGGCCACGGCTCACAAGCCTCCCGCGAAGTCAAACATCTCAACAACTTCCGGGCCACGGCTCACAAGCCTCCCGCAAGTCGAACATCTCAACAACATTATCTAGAAACTAAGGTTTTCAAAACATTCATCCTTTCCTTGAGTTTAATTAGTATTTTACACATGATGTCTCAAAACAATTATTTTTATCCAAAAATGTTTCCAAAATACTCATGTTTGCCAATGACTTTTCACCATAAATTCCCAAGTGATAAGGGTCATGTTTGTTTCTTAAAAACACGGTTTTTCTCCAAATTGATGAACATAAGTTTACACAATAATATTTGAACTTTCAAAAATTGACTCGGTTGCCCGTAGGCCTTCCAAACATCATAACATTCAGGAGCAAAAACATCGGAAGAAAGTTCGGTCGAAAACGGATCCGCGTCGCGCAGACTCGCGGATGTCCGCAGCGTCGGACGCACGGCGGACGCGTGCGTCCGGGTCGCGTCCGCTCATTCGGCAGTGATGCCAAAATTCTGGGCACCCACGGACGTGCAGCGGACGCGCGTCCGTGGTTGCGTCCGGCCTTTCGGCCGTGACTCCGAAACTTCGGACACCGATGGACGCGCGTCCACGGTCGCGTCCATCTGGATCTGCCAACTTCGGGCAGCAAAAACTGGGTTGTAACGCCTCGATTTTCCACTATTTTCACAAGTATAAGCTTATATGGGCATAAATACAACATATACATGCATAAATTAGCCATGAACATGTATACAAAAATTACCAAAAATTCCAAGTGTAGTCCTTTGAGCCAACTTGTAGATTCACAAACTTAACACATGATTTTCACATAAAATTCCTAGTTTCATAATTTACTAGCATTTGTTCACCTTCAAGTGACTAAACCAACTTAAGGGATTCCTTACCTCGCAAGTAGATTTTTAAGACCGTAGAAAGATGGTGACCTTCTCCTCCAAACTTTTCACCGAAGATCCTAAACAAAAAACACCATAATAACAACATTTTCATGAATCCTTAGCTTAAACTTAAGTTCTAGGAAGGATTCTAGCCATATTAACCGAATAAAACCAAAGTTTTACCTATTATGGAAGCACTTGTGTTGAAGAAAATAGCTATGGAGTTCCTGGATCCCAAAGATGAAAATGATATTTTTCCTTCTCTTTTTCCTTCTCTATTTTTCGAAAATGAGTGTGGGGGAGATGGGGAAGACTTGGAGTGTAAGTTACATCTTAGCATGGCTTAGCTTATCCCATACTCTTCCCATTTAATTAATTATTTATTACTATGTGGTAAATAAATGTGACACTTGTCACAATCCCATGGTATGCCTTGTAGAGTAAGTTTGCTTTGCCAGTTAGGGATTAAATCAGATAAAAGTTCGGAGGAATATAACTTAATTCGGGAAAATTTTAATACCAAAATTGTTCTAAAAATAATCCCGTCATTAACCACTAAAATTGGGAATTTTCTGGTATCTCGCGAAATACAGTGGTACGGAGGTTCGTAATAAATTTCACTCTTACAGTTCGTCTAATTTCCACTGAACTAAGTAGGAAGTTCACGCTTAAACGTATCATGCTTAATAATCCATCTCCTAGGGAAATTCGAACTGTATATACGTCCTTAAAAATTTTACGGTTCGTGACCGGTACGTAGATCGCAGCTTTAAAAATTTTACGGTTCGTGACCGGTACGTAGATCGCAGCTTTTTAATAACTAGTGTTCGTGACCGGTACGTAGATCGCAGCTTTTTAATAACTAGTCTCCGTGACCGGTACGTAGATCGCAGCTTTTTAATAACTAGTCTCACTTATAAATACGTAGATCGCAGCTTTTTAATAACTAGTCTCACTTATAAAAATCTAGATCGCAGCTTTTTAATAACTAGTCTCACTTATAAAAATCATTCTGAAGTACCGAGAGATCATCTCATAAATGTCATAGCCTAAAAAAATATTTTTCGAACCATAAACTTATCGGAATAGACGAGGGTTACAATACTAATTAATATACAACTTCAGTGTATATTACAAATTATATATATATATATATATATATATATATATATATATATATATATATATATATATATATATATATATATAAATTAAATAAACAGCACACGACACACAGTTCACGCATTCATTTCAAATTGTAATTTCCAATTACATACACATACACTACCCAATATTCATAGGTTCGAATATATATATGCATATACAAATTCCATAGTACATAAATTCATGTAAATCTAAATCATATAATAAGCATATATATACAATAGTCATATGTGGCATGTGAGATTTAGTAATATACGAATCACATGCAAATCTACTTAATTCAACATAAAGATTATAATTACATGCTTTCATATACATTCAAACAATTATATATCGAATACAATTATCACAAAGATGAGTCACATAACAATTATTCAAGAATAATAACGAAATATATTTTTGAGAGAAATGATTTTCACGTAAGCACTTAGGAAAAGATTTTTGTTTCATATGGGGTAAAAATAATTTAGATGAACATAAATCTTACCTCTAGGAATTGCAATTTCCCGCACAGACCTAAAACACATAGATTTGTTGGCTACCAAATGCAAGTTCTTGAATCAAGAGAGGAGACTGAACTAATGAAAAATGAGAAACCAAGAGTTCACTATTTTTTTTTCTGCCTCTTTCGGCGTCAAGGGAGACGAGGAAAAAAAAGAAATAAGATATGAGGGGGAGGAAGAATGAACTGGAATCATTGTTCATAACATATATAATTATATTAACATATATATAAATATACGTATAACATATATGCTAGGATTAGAATTAGGAAGATAATGATGGTGATTAGGAAATATGCATCTATCCTAATTAGTACTGATTAGTATTAATCAAGTAGATTAAGGAATTAACTCAACAAATTAGGAAATTGACAAAATACACAATAATAATATTTAAGGACACAAAACGTATAGTAATGGTAGTATGAATTTAGGAAAATAAATGAATTATCATATTACAATATATAAGGCACGTACGCATCACATTTATACATATCACATATATAATAAGCAACCACATACATACATACGTGCAACATATAAAATAATAATACTAATAATAATAATATTAAAGTATACCGTATAGCATTATCTATTAAGTTTTAGAGAACTAGCAAGCTCAATAATATTTAAATGTAATCATGGGCTTAGGAAATTATACTTTCCATAAAATATATAATATTAGTAAGCTATTCTCAAATAATTTAATTTTGGGTCACATATAATTATGGACCATATAATAAAAATAATTCACTTAAAAACAATAATATTTATAACAAATTATTCAAATAACCGGGGTGTCACAGTATTAACACTGTTGTGGACTAAATCTTTATTTTTGAGAAATTATGTGGAGAAAATGTGGAGAAATTATATATGTTAGAGAAAATTATTTTATTGGAGAAAATTGTATTTTTGTGGAGAAAGTATTTATTTGTGGAGAAATAATTTATTTTAGAAAACCATTATTTTGTGTGGTGTTCAGTAAAGGTAATTACTGTTCACTTGGACTAATTACTACTCATTGGGCTTGGAATCCCATGAGGGTGTATCACATAGGTTGTGATCCAGTTTCCAAATTTTATAAGGGTGAGGTAGCAAGAGTAGCTACTTGGATCATATACTACCCAGTGGCTTGGAATCTACTGGGGGTGTACACATAGGTATTGGTTCAGTTTCTAAGTGGATTTGATGAGATTGTTAATTCTCCATTTATAAATATTAATTCTCTATACTATGAAAAGTGTACTTCCACACATGTATTTTGGAAAAGTATATAAGTATACAAGTTTTTTAAAATAATGAAATCCAAGCCTATATTTTACGGGGTGAAGTGATTCTTACTTAGCTTATGCTAATTTTTGTCTACACTCTGTTTTTGTATTAAATGATTTTTACAGGTGACATGGATAAGAAATCGAGATGCGGATTTGGATTTGGATTAGTCTNTATACAAATTAAATAAACAGCACACGACACACAGTTCACGCATTCATTTCAAATTGTAATTTCCAATTACATACACATACACTACCCAATATTCATAGGTTCGAATATATATATGCATATACAAATTCCATAGTACATAAATTCATGTAAATCTAAATCATATAATAAGCATATATATACAATAGTCATATGTGGCATGTGAGATTTAGTAATATACGAATCACATGCAAATCTACTTAATTCAACATAAAGATTATAATTACATGCTTTCATATACATTCAAACAATTATATATCGAATACAATTATCACAAAGATGAGTCACATAACAATTATTCAAGAATAATAACGAAATATATTTTTGAGAGAAATGATTTTCACGTAAGCACTTAGGAAAAGATTTTTGTTTCATATGGGGTAAAAATAATTTAGATGAACATAAATCTTACCTCTAGGAATTGCAATTTCCCGCACAGACCTAAAACACATAGATTTGTTGGCTACCAAATGCAAGTTCTTGAATCAAGAGAGGAGACTGAACTAATGAAAAATGAGAAACCAAGAGTTCACTATTTTTTTTTCTGCCTCTTTCGGCGTCAAGGGAGACGAGGAAAAAAAAGAAATAAGATATGAGGGGGAGGAAGAATGAACTGGAATCATTGTTCATAACATATATAATTATATTAACATATATATAAATATACGTATAACATATATGCTAGGATTAGAATTAGGAAGATAATGATGGTGATTAGGAAATATGCATCTATCCTAATTAGTACTGATTAGTATTAATCAAGTAGATTAAGGAATTAACTCAACAAATTAGGAAATTGACAAAATACACAATAATAATATTTAAGGACACAAAACGTATAGTAATGGTAGTATGAATTTAGGAAAATAAATGAATTATCATATTACAATATATAAGGCACGTACGCATCACATTTATACATATCACATATATAATAAGCAACCACATACATACATACGTGCAACATATAAAATAATAATACTAATAATAATAATATTAAAGTATACCGTATAGCATTATCTATTAAGTTTTAGAGAACTAGCAAGCTCAATAATATTTAAATGTAATCATGGGCTTAGGAAATTATACTTTCCATAAAATATATAATATTAGTAAGCTATTCTCAAATAATTTAATTTTGGGTCACATATAATTATGGACCATATAATAAAAATAATTCACTTAAAAACAATAATATTTATAACAAATTATTCAAATAACCGGGGTGTCACAGTATTAACACTGTTGTGGACTAAATCTTTATTTTTGAGAAATTATGTGGAGAAAATGTGGAGAAATTATATATGTTAGAGAAAATTATTTTATTGGAGAAAATTGTATTTTTGTGGAGAAAGTATTTATTTGTGGAGAAATAATTTATTTTAGAAAACCATTATTTTGTGTGGTGTTCAGTAAAGGTAATTACTGTTCACTTGGACTAATTACTACTCATTGGGCTTGGAATCCCATGAGGGTGTATCACATAGGTTGTGATCCAGTTTCCAAATTTTATAAGGGTGAGGTAGCAAGAGTAGCTACTTGGATCATATACTACCCAGTGGCTTGGAATCTACTGGGGGTGTACACATAGGTATTGGTTCAGTTTCTAAGTGGATTTGATGAGATTGTTAATTCTCCATTTATAAATATTAATTCTCTATACTATGAAAAGTGTACTTCCACACATGTATTTTGGAAAAGTATATAAGTATACAAGTTTTTTAAAATAATGAAATCCAAGCCTATATTTTACGGGGTGAAGTGATTCTTACTTAGCTTATGCTAATTTTTGTCTACACTCTGTTTTTGTATTAAATGATTTTTACAGGTGACATGGATAAGAAATCGAGATGCGGATTTGGATTTGGATTAGTCTATTTAATTAAGAAATAGACATTTGTGAAGATTTGGTTTATATAGAAATTTATTGGTTGTATAATTATTTCCATTATGTATTAAGTTTGAATTTGGGATTATGTATTGTAAGTTTGGAATTAGCCTTAGCGTTTGGGTATAGGAAAGATACCTGAGCGTGGTGGTAACACCCGTTTTCTATTGAGTATTAATGCTTCCGCTATGATTGTAGTAATTTTCAATTAAGAAAGAAAAAAAAAACTAAGGAAATTTGGTTTGGAAAATGGGGGTGTTACAATATTTGTGAGGATTTTGACTGTGGGGATGAGGAAATGGTGAATTGTGACATTGAGGGTGCTATGAAAGAGCTTGAGGTTGTCACTTTTGGCAACCATGTTGGTGAAGTTAAGGAGGTTGATGATGAATTGATTGGAGATGAAATGGAGAGGTGTGAAGGAGTTGAAAAGGAGATTGTTGGTTGTGATGATGAGGGTGCTATGAAAATTTGTGAAGTTGTCACTTTTGGCAACAATGTTGAGGGTGAAATGATTGGAAATGAAATAGGAAAATGTGAAGGAGTTGAAAATGAGGTTGATGAAGAAAGAGGGGAGTGGCAAAAGAAAATGTGAAGAAATTGAAAATAATGTGGTGTTTGTTATAAGTGTGCTTTGATTGATAAAAACAATGAGGGAGGAAGAGAAGAAGAAATGAAAAAGAGAGTGCACAATATTCTTGAGGGAATGAGTTTAATTCTTTATGCAATCTCTTGTTTGAGTTTGAAGGAAGTTGTGCTCTCTATTCTTGTGGGTGAGTTTGAGAATGCCCGGCATTTAGGGGCATATCTCAAAGCCAAAGTGGATGGGACACATGGCTTGGTCCCAATTCTTGTGTTTTTTGATGGATAACATTAGTTGCGTCTAGCCAACTACACTAAACATGACACTTCTTGGGAGGCAACCCAAGTAAAAGCAAAAATCGAAAAATTTGAAAACTTGAAAAATATTTGTTCATTTCTTTTTATTTTGGTAGTATTTGTTATTTTTGGTGTTTTTCTTGAGCTAACATTGCAGGGGAAGTCACTAAAGAGCTTAAAAGATCAATTGGGAGATAATTTGCAAGCAAAATTAGAGAATAGCATGGTCTGAGGCATGTACGAGAGGTGTACGCTCGTACGCCCCTCGTACGTATCCCGAACCACATTCGTGCTTCTTTTTGTAAGAAGCTACTATTACTGAACCACGATTTTTGCCACGATCTTGGCCGGGGGGTGCGTACGAGCCATGTACATGTTTCTTTTCGTAGGAAGCTACTATTCTCGTATGTGTTTAGTACGCAACCCAGTTTACATTCATGTTCATCTATTACTTTGCTTTGCACTTCCATTTCACTCCTACCTCACTCCCAAACTTCAAACAACTCTTGTGAATGACCAAGGTGCCCCCGAACATCATTTGTGCACTATCCAAACACCAATACTCATGCTTTAATTCTTCTATTTCATCCATTCAAGGTAAAAAATCCTTTATCCTTTGCAATTTGGATTCTTGAGTTGCATTCTTGATGATTAATGAGATCCATGTTAGGTGTTTGTGAATACAAAATTGGGAGAAACTTGTGACTTAATTGTATATCCTCTTTGTTCGTATGTTGATTGGCTCATGCTTCTTGTCCATATCTTGCTCTTAGCCATGGCCTTGAGAGAAACCATTTTGATATTTGTTGCCTATTCTTTTGTGAGTATTATGGAAACCCATTGTTGTTACTTGTGCATATTCTTTGATGGATAGTGTTGATAATTGTTACACATGCTTTTATTGAATATCCTTTTGTTGATATTGTGACAAATTGAAATTGGTTGAAAAAAAGGGAGAAATAATTGTAATTGTCCCTATCTTTGCACTTGATGTCGTTGATACTTGTTGAGGAAATAATTGGTTTATCATTGTTGTTCTTGGTGACTCAACCTTGATACTTGAAACTTGTTTTTCTTTGCATTTGTTTTTCCATTTTAGTGTTTTTATTCTTAGAATTGTAGTTTCTTTCATTTGTTATATTGTTGCACTTTATAAGTGTTAGTTTAATGTTTTAGTTTTATGTTTGATATCTTTAGCTTGTTTGTGTTTTAGCTTGTTTTCCATTTTACATTCGAGTCAGGCTAAAGACGTTAAACGTGACGCTCTTGGGAAGCACCCCAAACATTTCTAAAAAAACAGAAGAAAAAGAAAATCCAAAAAAGATTGTACATACTTGGGAGTAGCGCTTCTACTCCATTGCACTTTTCTATTCTTGTTTGCACATATGCCACTAACCATGTTGATTGTGAAGCTTTGATTGGTTTTGATGGGGCAAAGAGTTTGGATGCAACATTGCTCAAAAGTGATAAGCTCAACAAAGAGGGTCCTATTTCTATCCCTTACCTTTTAATATATGCCCTGGTTTTTTTTTGTTCTAATGTGTCGAAAAAGGGTTATTGTACACATTCTCTAGCACTCATTTTTCATCCCCAAAGGTTCCTATTTTCACATCCCAAGTCCCGTGACCACTTCTAAAGTGTGGAAAGGGATGTGCACTTTTGTTTTCACCTGTGTTCCTTTGTCCACCTAGTCCTCAGGTTAACATCGATGACGATGTTTGATGTAAAGTGTAGAAAGGATGCACTTGGTGCTTGATTGTTGATATCTTGACTTGCGAATGGTGGATTGATGGTTGTGTATGTGGATGGAGAGTGTGTCATTGTTCATATTATCTTGGAAATGTGTTAGTGATGTGCCAATAAAGTTTTTATTTTTTGAATATCCTTTGGAAGTTAGCTCTTTACACCAAGTGAGAATTGCATAAAGCCAGATAGGTTTACATTTCTTGTGTGCTTGCATGTTATTCACCTCTTATTTTGTTTGGACCTTAGTCAAGGATCTCTCCAAGTGGGAGTGCGCACCCCTTAATTTTAGAAATATAATGGTAAGCGAAGCCTGGAATTGGACTAATCTTAGTGAGGCATGGGGTAAAAGGTGAGTCTTGGTGAGGAAAAATGTGAATCCTTTTTCCCTAATAAAAGGCAAGAGGGGTTGATATGAAGAAAGGACAAGAGGCTAAAAGAATGGCCACTCCTAGAGGTAAGAAATGAGGTGAGCCATCTTGCTAGGATTTGGGGCAACCATTGCATCGTCTTTGAAAAAGTGTAGATCAGAGCTCTATGTAAAGTCGGTTGTCTCAATGTCGCTATCCAAGAAGATGAGAAAATAAGAGAGGAGGTGAGCCACCCCACTAGGATTCGGGCACCCATTACACCGATCTTTGAAAAAGCATGAAAATCCATGTGAAGTCGGTTTGCCCAATGATGTTATACCTAGCGGGTTGAGAAGAAAAGAGAGCCCGCCTAAGCCATTGGTGGGGAGAGGCCCATGCCATACCCTCACTTTACTTTTATTCGTTAGGCTTTGGCGTTTTGGTTGGATGTTTTGGTTGAGGTGTGCACATCGTTCCCACTAGGTGGATCAGCTTGAAGGCCTTTGCAAAATAGGAGGTGAACCCAAACTGGTTGCATGCTTGGCAAAATGGTGTGAAAAGTGTGTCTCCCTAAGTTTAATTTGATCGATAAGGGTTTTTGCTTCCTTTGTATATTCCTTGAGTTGCATAGTATGACACATGGTTAACACATTTGCTTGATGGTATGAAGGATTTTCCCCCTCTTCGTTTTCTTACACAACTCTCTTGATTGACCATTTGTTTGTTGAGATTATCTTGAGCTCTCTTTAGCACTTATATTCCTTGCATTGATTGATAGCTTACTTGAGGACAAACAAGAATAAAAGTGTGGAAACTTGTGATAAGTGCTAAAGATGCATGCTTTTATAGGCCAACTAGGGGTTGTGTTGTACTTAATTGGAGTCCTTTGTTGTTGATTGATGATGGAAATGCTTAGAAATTACTAATGTGTTGCAAAGTCCTACAAAGGTGTACATTTTAGAGTCTTTGAAGATTTGGAGCATAAAGGATGACATATGGGCTTGAAATGGAGCATCCGCGATGAAGTGCAATGAAGATATGTGTAGCACCCCCAATTTTAGGCCAAGATAAAAGGTAATAAAGGACATAAATAGCTGTATTCAATTCAAAATACTAGCAACATGACAATGAAAGCAAAATCAACTTAATGGAGGTGTTATGCCACATCTAGGCCCAACTAAGCCTAAATGCTAAGGCAAAACATACTAATGCGCTCGCAATACTGGGTCTTACTCCATACTTGAAATCATATATAAAAAAATTAGCGAAGGATGCCAAGTAAATTCTCACTCTCACTTGTAAAGGCTATATAAATATACATTTGATATTCAAAGTAGGTTTTTAACTCAACACCTATATATATATGTCAACGAAACAATCACCAAAAGGATTCCAAAACACTCATTCAAAATCATATAGTCCAGGATCAAAGACTCAAAGACAATACCATAGGAACAACTTTAGTACACAAGAAGATAAGAAACTCCATAATCAAGAATTCAGGATAAGAATATAAGCCATAACATTTCAAGTTATAACCAAAGGAACCAACAAAGTATAACCATATGCTCAACACAAGGAATATATATATATATATATATATATATATATATATATATATATATATATATATATATCGGCCAATTCCATCCTTACACCATATCCAACTGAACACTAGTCCAACCACAACACCAAAGTGTAGCCGAAGCTCACGTCGTCTATCTAATAGAGCCGAACCTCAAATACCGCCTATCTGAATGAGCCGAAGTTCATGCCGCCTATCGCATAGAGCCTGTTGGTTTTATTTCCCATGGAATGGTTGAACGGCAGGCCAACACCATAAAAAAATCAACTAACACTTGATCGGAAAACTAGAGTGACTTTTCAGCCCTCTTTGTATTATAAATTACCTTTGAGTACAGTGAATTGCTTATGTCTCTTTCAAGGCCTTGAACCCCTATTTATACAAGCTAGGAGAGATTTCTCCCTTAGGAAAATTTTAAATTACCTTAGGAACTCTTTCCTTATTACATTTGGATACTTTTCTAATCTATACCGATCTTCCTTTCATATCTCCCGCCTTCCGCCACTGATAAGACTCCGAGATACCCTTATTTCAGGCACATTTTAGGGTGTTTTATCGCGTCTATAGCATCCTTATTTGGTAAATTATGTGCGTAAATGCTTGAAAATCACTAACTGATGCACAAAAGCTATTTTTAGCTTAAAAGAAGTAAAACAGGAGCCCCGGGAGCAAATAGGACTAAGAGATGAGCTTAAAGAGCAAACCAGGCAAAAGCGGAGCCCCGGAGGACCAATCTGGAAGGCCACACGCGTGTGAGCAAGCGTGGAAACTTTCCAGAAGAAGGCCACACGCGTGTGAGCAAGCGTGGAAACTTTCCAGAAGCTCGCCACACGCGTGTGAGCAAGCGTGGAAACTTTCCAGAAGCTCTCCACGCATGCTCACACGCGTGTGAGAGGCGTGGAGGCGTGATGCGTGAATTTCAGCTAGGGTTGTCATTTCGAAGACTATTTAAACCCCTTTGATGAATTTCCAAAGGAGGATTTTCCAGAATTTTAGTTTTCCCTTTCCTTAGTTTTCCTTTGGAGAGTTTTCTCCATTTTTCTTAGTTTTTAGATTAGATCAATCTCCATTGTAGAAGACAACAAGCTTGGATTGAAGATCTTCTTCTCTCTAGGTGATCTCTATTTCATTTCTATAATTTTAGCTATCTTATTCTTGGATTAAATTAGCTTTTACTTTCATTTCATATCATGAGTAGCTAATTTAGTCTAGGGATTTGGATTGTGTGATTGAATATTGTAACACCCCAATTTTCAACTCTTACATTTATTACAAAATCCGTAATAAAACGCTGCGGAAGCTTACATCATATCAACAGAAAACCGGGTGCTACCGCCACACCTAGAGTGAATTCTATCACCTCTTTGACAAACTCCACTCTAAGTGCACAGGCTAAACTTACAACATTAATAACAATCCCTGTCTACCTCAAAGAGTAGACCTCAACCTGTACTTCCCTTCTATTCCGAGCTCATCGGCTACAGGGGCCCACACTAATCTGCAACTGATAAGAAACACATTGAAGTGCAGTTAGCGCGACGGCTAAGTAAGGAAATCCGATGTCACTCAAAAGTAGACAAAGGTTTGAAAACATAATCATTTGGAAAATAGTATATCGTTCAGTGAATCAAAATCCACTCGTCTCGTAAGACAAAATCATTTCTTTCTCAAAGACGTTACAGAGTAACTCTTTACTCATTTTTAAAACTTCCTTAGTTTCATATAGTAAGAGTGAGGCCTACAACCTCGGGCCATGGCACTCCAGCCCTCCCGTAGGTTCCTCCCTTATCCCAACCCCGGGCTGTGGCACTCAAGCCTTCCTGTGGGCACCTCTCCTTATTCCAACATGACGACATAACGGCGAATAGACTTCGCTCTAACAATATAACGATCACTGGGCCATGGGCACTTAAAGCCACCCGTGGGTCAATCAAGGTCCTCCTCACTTACTTTAGAAACTACGGTTTTGAAAACGTTATCCTTCCTTCAGTTTTCTTACAACAAATCATCTCATTTGGACATATTTCACAAATGAGTCCAATACTTGAAATCGGCTACTTCATTAGCCTCTGAAGGATTTTCAAACATCATTTTCTCAAACAATAAGGTTTTGACAACCTTTATACCAAAATAGCATACGTCTTTCAACGTAAGTTTTCATAAACATTTTTGGATACACTTCATATGTCTATCTCACACTTAAAATCAACCAACATCNCATCTTTGCCCTTGGCAGTGTGCTGTCCAGAATTTTTGTCTCTCTCTGGACCAGTTTTGGAGAAAAATTCGAAAACCATACTTATACTACTCCAATCATTATGAAATTTTATATGCGGGTTCTACACTTATTGAACTACATATCTGAAGAAAATAGGATCAAAATACCTTACCAATTTTTCCCAATAAATTTCGGAAGTTACTGCCAGAATCTACCCTGATTTCCTTTCACTATTTTCACAAGTATAAGCCTATATGGACATAAATACAACATATACAAGCATATCCAAGCTATGAACATGTATACAAAAATATTCCCGAAGCTCCAAAAACACCATATTTCAACCAAAATCAATTATCCAAATTCAAGTGACTAATTCCAACTTAAGGGAATTCCTTACCTCCACCGGGTTACTAGTCCTCGTAAAAGACTTGTGGAGTTGATTTCCCCAAATTTCACCTTAAAATCCTAAGATCACAATCAACACCATAACAAGAGATTTCAAGAAATTAATCTCAAATCCATGCTCTAGGAAGGAAAATAGAACTATTTACCGAATAAAAATGAAGATTTACCGAATAAAATTGAGAGATGTGAAGGAATTTGCCATGGAAATTGAAGCTTTGTGAAGAAGATGGAAATGGAATCATCTCTCTCTCTCCTCACGAAATGGGAATGAAGAATTGAAGAAATGGGAAATTGCTTTTATATTGATCCCAATCTTATGTGATAAGCTTGGAAAAAAAAAAAAATATCTTCCAACTTATCAGTTGTGGTTCAAACAGATAAGGTTTCGGTGGAAAATAATCCAGATAGAATAATTTCCGAAACTAAAAATTTATTCCAGACTAACCCTCAAAATTGGGCTAGGTTCGGTACACCGCGAAATTTAGCGATGTACGATCAAAATAAATTTTCGCTGCTATGAGCTGATTTAATTAAATAGGAAATTCAAGAATAATAGTATGGTGTCTAATAATTCATTTCCTAGGACAAACGGGTCCGAACACCAGCTCCTAAAATTTTACGGTTCGTGACCGGTACGTACGATCGCAGCTTATTAACAACTATACTCACTTATAAAAATTCTTTTGAAATATCTGAAGATCGTAACTTAGGAATGTCAACGCCTTAGGATAAAATAATAATGTTAGGAAAATACGGGGTATTACAAATATTGCTTTTGTGATGATCTTATTTCTATATCTTGGATCTATGAGTTTGTGTTGATGGATTATCTATTCTTGTCTTTTGATTGTTGTTTTGATGAGATCTCGTTGGATTTGGCCAATCTAGATGAGAGATTGAGCTCTTGACTCTTTCATGTCTTTGATTAGAGTTAGGATTTAAAGCTNAAGCTCCAAAAACACCATATTTCAACCAAAATCAATTATCCAAATTCAAGTGACTAATTCCAACTTAAGGGAATTCCTTACCTCCACCGGGTTACTAGTCCTCGTAAAAGACTTGTGGAGTTGATTTCCCCAAATTTCACCTTAAAATCCTAAGATCACAATCAACACCATAACAAGAGATTTCAAGAAATTAATCTCAAATCCATGCTCTAGGAAGGAAAATAGAACTATTTACCGAATAAAAATGAAGATTTACCGAATAAAATTGAGAGATGTGAAGGAATTTGCCATGGAAATTGAAGCTTTGTGAAGAAGATGGAAATGGAATCATCTCTCTCTCTCCTCACGAAATGGGAATGAAGAATTGAAGAAATGGGAAATTGCTTTTATATTGATCCCAATCTTATGTGATAAGCTTGGAAAAAAAATAATAAAATAATAAAATATCTTCNATGCTCTAGGAAGGAAAATAGAACTATTTACCGAATAAAAATGAAGATTTACCGAATAAAATTGAGAGATGTGAAGGAATTTGCCATGGAAATTGAAGCTTTGTGAAGAAGATGGAAATGGAATCATCTCTCTCTCTCCTCACGAAATGGGAATGAAGAATTGAAGAAATGGGAAATTGCTTTTATATTGATCCCAATCTTATGTGATAAGCTTGGAAAAAAAAAAAAATATCTTCCAACTTATCAGTTGTGGTTCAAACAGATAAGGTTTCGGTGGAAAATAATCCAGATAGAATAATTTCCGAAACTAAAAATTTATTCCAGACTAACCCTCAAAATTGGGCTAGGTTCGGTACACCGCGAAATTTAGCGATGTACGATCAAAATAAATTTTCGCTGCTATGAGCTGATTTAATTAAATAGGAAATTCAAGAATAATAGTATGGTGTCTAATAATTCATTTCCTAGGACAAACGGGTCCGAACACCAGCTCCTAAAATTTTACGGTTCGTGACCGGTACGTACGATCGCAGCTTATTAACAACTATACTCACTTATAAAAATTCTTTTGAAATATCTGAAGATCGTAACTTAGGAATGTCAACGCCTTAGGATAAAATAATAATGTTAGGAAAATACGGGGTATTACAAATATTGCTTTTGTGATGATCTTATTTCTATATCTTGGATCTATGAGTTTGTGTTGATGGATTATCTATTCTTGTCTTTTGATTGTTGTTTTGATGAGATCTCGTTGGATTTGGCCAATCTAGATGAGAGATTGAGCTCTTGACTCTTTCATGTCTTTGATTAGAGTTAGGATTTAAAGCTTTACACAATCAAAGTTCCTATGGACTTCTTAAGAATAGTAGGATAGTGTGTAGCTTAAGTGTTTGATAAAATTCCTCTTAGAACTTTGGATGCTTGAAGGCACTCCTAAGTCAAAGAAGCCTTAGTACACAAGGTGGAAAAGGACTAAGACAACACACTCTTGAATAGACAATATCCTAGCAATTCTAATCGATGACCTTAGATTCTCACTATGCAATATTCATGAACACTATCCAATCCCTACCCCTTTTACATATTCCCAAAATCACTTTTACTTTACTACTCGCTTGCACTCAAACCAACGAATGAACTACACTCTCACTTGCAATTCCACCCTTCACCACACTCAAGTCTTATGCATGATCCAATCAAGTAAACTCCCGAATGTTTGACACACCTCCACGTCCCTCCTTCGAGACTGACACTCGGGGAGTCACAGACTTTCCGTTTTAGCATAAATATCTTTTGACACCTCAACCCTACGCAAACTATCAATGTCAAAATGGCGCCGTTGCCGGGGATGGCAATAGGTTGTCATATGTTTTTGTTTACTTTGATTGCATGAATGCTAGATTTGAGAAATGTTAATCCATTCCACTTAATTTTGTTTTATTATTACTTGTTTTTGCTACTAACCCAATTAACTACTTCTAGTCAATTGTGGAAATTTTCGTTTCGTTGATAATTTTACTAGGTGAATGCACACGAGAGCAAAAAGAAATCAAGGCTATACAAGAGCCGGGGTCAAGGTCACTACGACACTTGACACCCATTCAACTCGCGACAATAGACAACTATAAAGGAAAGCAGCTTTCTGTTGGCCGTCACTTTGAGGATAATGTTTTAACAGAATTTGGTTGTTTGGAAGAAGTGAATATGCTCCTTAGGCACCCACAACTCCGCTAACTGTTTCAGTGGAGAGGACCCACCTATGCACCTGTCACCTATGAATTCTTGGCGACCCTAGAGATTAGAAGGGAAGTCAACGATGCAAGGGAATCTATTTCATTCACTCTTTTCGGCAACCACTACAGTATGTCTGTTAACACTTTGGGTGTTACACTCGANACCGCGAAATTTAGCGATGTACGATCAAAATAAATTTTCGCTGCTATGAGCTGATTTAATTAAATAGGAAATTCAAGAATAATAGTATGGTGTCTAATAATTCATTTCCTAGGACAAACGGGTCCGAACACCAGCTCCTAAAATTTTACGGTTCGTGACCGGTACGTACGATCGCAGCTTATTAACAACTATACTCACTTATAAAAATTCTTTTGAAATATCTGAAGATCGTAACTTAGGAATGTCAACGCCTTAGGATAAAATAATAATGTTAGGAAAATACGGGGTATTACAAATATTGCTTTTGTGATGATCTTATTTCTATATCTTGGATCTATGAGTTTGTGTTGATGGATTATCTATTCTTGTCTTTTGATTGTTGTTTTGATGAGATCTCGTTGGATTTGGCCAATCTAGATGAGAGATTGAGCTCTTGACTCTTTCATGTCTTTGATTAGAGTTAGGATTTAAAGCTTTACACAATCAAAGTTCCTATGGACTTCTTAAGAATAGTAGGATAGTGTGTAGCTTAAGTGTTTGATAAAATTCCTCTTAGAACTTTGGATGCTTGAAGGCACTCCTAAGTCAAAGAAGCCTTAGTACACAAGGTGGAAAAGGACTAAGACAACACACTCTTGAATAGACAATATCCTAGCAATTCTAATCGATGACCTTAGATTCTCACTATGCAATATTCATGAACACTATCCAATCCCTACCCCTTTTACATATTCCCAAAATCACTTTTACTTTACTACTCGCTTGCACTCAAACCAACGAATGAACTACACTCTCACTTGCAATTCCACCCTTCACCACACTCAAGTCTTATGCATGATCCAATCAAGTAAACTCCCGAATGTTTGACACACCTCCACGTCCCTCCTTCGAGACTGACACTCGGGGAGTCACAGACTTTCCGTTTTAGCATAAATATCTTTTGACACCTCAACCCTACGCAAACTATCAATGTCAAAATGGCGCCGTTGCCGGGGATGGCAATAGGTTGTCATATGTTTTTGTTTACTTTGATTGCATGAATGCTAGATTTGAGAAATGTTAATCCATTCCACTTAATTTTGTTTTATTATTACTTGTTTTTGCTACTAACCCAATTAACTACTTCTAGTCAATTGTGGAAATTTTCGTTTCGTTGATAATTTTACTAGGTGAATGCACACGAGAGCAAAAAGAAATCAAGGCTATACAAGAGCCGGGGTCAAGGTCACTACGACACTTGACACCCATTCAACTCGCGACAATAGACAACTATAAAGGAAAGCAGCTTTCTGTTGGCCGTCACTTTGAGGATAATGTTTTAACAGAATTTGGTTGTTTGGAAGAAGTGAATATGCTCCTTAGGCACCCACAACTCCGCTAACTGTTTCAGTGGAGAGGACCCACCTATGCACCTGTCACCTATGAATTCTTGGCGACCCTAGAGATTAGAAGGGAAGTCAACGATGCAAGGGAATCTATTTCATTCACTCTTTTCGGCAACCACTACAGTATGTCTGTTAACACTTTGGGTGTTACACGCAACCACTACAGTATGTCTGTTAACACTTTGGGTGTTACACTCAACCACTACAGTATGTCTGTTAACACTTTGGGTGTTACACTCGACCACTACAGTATGTCTGTTAACACTTTGGGTGTTACACTCGATTTTCATGATGCAACAAGCGTGTCCATGCCATATTTCAGAGATTTCAAAGAAGATTTTGATTCAGATGAAGTTGCTAGACGATATTGGAAAAACATCACAAACAATGTTCCATACAACTCTTCAAACTTGAAGGCAAAGCTCATCACCCGGAATGCTCTGAAGGCTATCAGATTAGCCTTTGCTATAAATCTCTCTAGCCGAACCACGAATAGAAACAAGGTATACAAGCAGGACTTATTCTACATGTGGTGCATGGAGAATGATGTCAGTATCAACATGGGCGTTCAGGCTAGGAAATGGCTCCAAACCCAACAAAAGCCAAAGGTTCAGACTGTATTTATTGGACCTTTTGTTACTAAACTGTGTATTGGGTTGGGCCTATTGAACCAGTTGATGGGAGAGAGATCCGATGGTTGCTCAATTTCTTTTACCATGGGCGAGTTCTTTGCCGCAGAACTACGGCTTGGAGGTGATGATTCACCTAATTTAAATGCTTTTGATAGTGATGATGAGGATGAGGAAGAGAATGAGGAGGACGATGCTGCATAGGAGCAAGGCCCTACTCCTATGGATTGGGCAGCGTCGCAAAATTTTCATAGACAGCTCCATGAGGAACAAATGAACTATTGGCGCGAGGAGCATACTTGGCAGCAAGGCAACTTCACATCCATCTCCGCAAGACAGGATGTTCACACCGAGGACCTCAACCGCATGAGACAAGCGGTGGAGGATAATGATAGAAGAATTGCCGCTCTTGAAGCTAGATTCGACAGGCAATTTCATCCCTTCGGTGATGATTGATGCCTTCCTCAACTATTCTCGGTCCTGACTGATTGACACTTGATTTTGAGTTCTGTGACTTTGGTTAATATGATTGCTGGTCCCGTTTGAACATTAGGATCCCTATGCGCGGGGTTCCGACTTTTATTTCTTTTATCTCTTTACTTTGCTTTATTTATCTTTCTCGCTTTATGTTATTTAATGTCCAACTGCTTTACATTTTTGCATTTCTATTCGGATATTTCTACTTATTTTTATGGTTTATTATCTAAATTTTTGTTATTTTTATTGCTTTTATATTTCTATCAGTTTATAATAATTGAATAGTACTCCGAAAACCCTTTTTGTATGTTATGTCTCCATTTCTTATAGAGCATCTATAACGGGATCAGGCCTATGCTGGAAGCTAAAGTGTGGAAAGAGGGATGCATACTTGGTTTATCCTCTTATCCCTTTTCTAATTTTAAGCCCCGTTTTGATATTTAAAGTGTGGAAATATTTTCTTTATAGCTTTGTGTATGAGTATATTACAGTTTGCCATGATTAATAAGATCGTTTGATGCATACCCTATATCCCAGAGCAATTTCCAAAGTGTGGAAAGGGATTTTTATTTGTCTACCCTTAGAATCCCAGTTTCGTTCCTTTACCTTGTGCGTATGGAAACATCGAGGACGATGTTTACTTTAAACTGTGGAAAGGACGCACTTCGTGCTTTACATGCTTACATGCTTAGTTTAGAAGTTGAAGCTCTTGGGAATGATAAGCGGGTGCATTTGCAGTTTTGAAAAGAGAGTTATTATTTGTGTTATCTAGGGAGAATTTTGACTAGATGCCCAAAAATTTTTACTCTCGAAATATCTTTGAGGAAGTTACTTTTCGCACCCATGAGAGTGTTTAGAGCCAAATAAGTTTATATTCTTGCCTGCTTGCATGATGTTCACCTCTTATTTACGTAGGACCTTAGTCAAGGATCTTTCGAAGTGGGAGTGTGCACTCTTTAATTTGAGAAAGATAAAACTAGCGAGGCCCGGAATTGAACTAACCTTGGTAGGGCATGGGGCAAAAGGTGAGCGAATTGAACTAACCTTGGTAGGGCATGGGGCAAAAGGTGAGCTTAATGAACTAACCTTGGTAGGGCATGGGGCAAAAGGTGAGCTTAATGAGAAAACAAAACCCTTGAACATTAAATAGAAAAAGGCATGAGGGGTTGACACGAGGAGAAGTCGAAAAGGCAAAAGGCATCACCAAAGAGTTTAAAAATTGAGGGAAGCCAATTCGTTGGGTTGTGTCCAAACCATAGTCTTTGGTAAGCAAAAAGCTTTATCTGGAGTCGGTTGTTCATATAAAAAGATCCCAAGAATTGAGAAAGTAGAGCTGAGGTGAGCCGCTTTGCTAGGATTCGAGTACCCATTGCACTGACCTTCGAAAAAGCATGGATCTCTATGTGAAGTCGGGTGGCTCGATGACGTTATCCTAGAAAGTGAGAAGAAAGAGAGACCGCGCTAAGCCAAAAGCGGTGAGTGGTCCATGCCCGTACCCTCATTTACATTTACGTTGGGCTTTGGCGTATAAGGATGGAAAGTTGATTAGCTAGTGCACATCGTTCCCACTAGTGAGATCGGCTAGAGGCCGCTAGTGCACATCGTTCCCACTAGTGAGATCGGCTAGAGGCCATATTTAAATAGAAGGTGAACCAAAACTTTGGAAATGCATGCTTGCGTATGGTGCGAGAAGTGTGATCCTTTGTTTTATTTGATTATCTACGAAAGGTTTTTATTTCCCGGAAATATTTCTTGAGTTGCTGGCATCTGACCAAAATCCTTTATAGATAACACAAATGATTTCCCCCGTTTCAACAATCTTAGACACCCATCATTTTGACTTGCCAAAAGCTTTGTTTTGCATGAGAGAGTATCTCGGAGACTTATATGCTTAGAAAGAAAAAAAAGTCTTGCTTGAGGACAAGCAAGAAACAAAGTGTGGAAAATTTGATAAGACTCCGAGATACCCTTATTTCAGGCACATTTTAGGGTGTTTTATCGTGTCTATAGCATCCTTATTTGGTAAATTATGTGCGTAAATGCTTGAAAATTACTAACTGATGCACAAAAGCTAATTTTAGCTTAAAAGAAGTAAAACAGGAGCCCCGGGAGATAGGACCAAAAGATGAGCTTAAAGAGCAAACCGGGCAAAAGCGGAGCCCCGGAGGACCAATCTGGAAGGCCACACGCGTGTGAGCAAGCGTGGAAACTTTCCAGAAGCTCCCCACGCACGCTCACACGCGTGTGAGAGGCGTGGAGGCGTGATGCGCGAATTTCAGCTAGGGTTGTCATTTCTGAGACTATTTAAACCCCTTTGATGAATTTCCAAAGGAGAATTTTCCAGAATTTTAGTTTTCCCTTTCCTTAGTTTTCCTTTGGAGAGTTTTCTCCATTTTTCTTAGTTTTTAGATTAGATCAATCTCCATTGTAGAAGACAACAAGCTTGGATTGAAGATCTTCTTCTCTCTAGGTGATCTCTATTTCATTTCTATAATTTTAGCTATCTTGTTCTTGGATTAAATTAGTTTTTACTTTCATTTCATATCATGAGTAGCTAATTTAGTCTAGGGATTTGGATTGTGTGATTGAATATTGCTTTTGTGATGATCTTATTTCTATATCTTGGATCTATGAGTTTGTGTTGATGGATTATCTATTCTTGTCTTTTGATTGTTTTTTTGATGAGATCTCGTTGGATTTGGCCAATCTAGATGAGAGATTGAGCTCTTGACTCTTTCATGTCTTTGATTAGAGTTAGGATTTGAAGCTTTTCACAATCAAAGTTCCTATGGACTTTTTAAGAATAATAGGATAGTGTGTAGCTTAAGTGTTTGATAAAATTCCTCTTAGAACTTTGGATGCTTGAAGGCACTCCTAAGTCAAAGAAGCCTTAGTACACAAGGTGGAAAAGGACTAAGACAACACACTCTTGAATAGATAATATCCTAGTAATCCTAATCCATGACCTTAGATTCTCACTATGCAATATTCATGAACACTATCCAATCCCTACCCCTTTTACATATTCCCAAAATCACTTTTACTTTACTACTTTCTTGCACTCAAAGCAACCAATGAACTACACTCTCACTTGCAATTTTACCCTTCACCACACTCAAGTCCTATGAATGATCCAATCAAGTAAACTCCCGAATGTTTGACACACCTCCAGGTCCCTCCTTCGAGACCGACACTCGGGGAGTCACATACTTTCCGTTTTAACATAAATATCTTTTGACACCTCAACTCTACGCAAACTATCAATGTCAAAATGGCGCCGTTGTCGGGGATGGCAATAGGTTGTCATATGTTTTTGTTTACTTTGATTGCATGAATGCTAGATTTGAGAAATGTTAATCCATTCCACTTAATTTTGTTTTATTATTACTTGTTTTTGCTACTAACCCAATTGACTATCAATGTCAGCCACCGGACTCTTTTAGGAAACCTCCATAGTCGCCTTTCACACACCGCTTTTCCTACCTCGGCCTCCCTCTGGGTCGGTTGGGACTGACTCATCCTCTTCTCACTCTTTTAACCCGTCCTTTCTTCTATAGTACTTAGTTGTTTCAATAACACTTGTTCAATCTCTCTCAGTCTAAGATCGTCAGTTGCCTTGTCGCCCCTTCCTCGGACCCTCGACCGACCGACTCATCCTCAGCCAACCTATATCGCATTACCATGCCTTCCTTAGAGCCATCTTCCCCACTTTATTAGTCGTCCCTTTGATTCACTCCGAGCTTCTAGTACCGAGCCTTAGTCTATCCCCATCATCTAGTCCCTCATTTTCCCGAGCTACGCAAAGCACGGCTCGAGGAAATATGTTTGCCTCGGAAATCCTTGGGAAAATTTTCACTCCCCAGTCCTTTACTTTCCCGAGTTATGCAAAGCATGACTAGGAAAAGTATTGATAACTCGTCCTTTGCTAATGACCCATCCTCGGCGTACTTTATCACTTTTTATTCGCTTCTTCTTACGGAAAGTTTTTTACTCCCCTCAGTCCCACACCTTCCCGATTTACGCATAACATGACTCGAAAAAGTACCTGCGACTTGGTCTTGAGCATTCCCCTTGCGCTGGTTACTACTCGTGCCTCTCCGAGCTTCAGCCTTGTGACCCTATCTTCTCCCGGTCCCATCATCAGTCAAGTCCAACGCATTAATTCCTTTTGATCCTTATCTTTTGTTGAATAGTGAGCCTCTGACACTGTCACATCGCCTTAACTCCCTTCACTCGAGTGCAACTGCCGGCTGTCATTTTCGAGACAAAACTCCCCTTATAAATAGTGTTGCTGCTTCCATGTTTGCTCATCCACCCACATTTCAGAACTTACCCTTTTGGAAGCCCTGGGACCCAAGTGCAAGGCACCTACTTCAGCCCACCGGCGATCTTCACTTAGATTGGCTGAGAAAGCACGCCGCGCCGCCTAGGCTCGCATGGCAGAGCGGAGGGAGCGCATGAGGTCTCGCAACCTTCTTCCCGGCGATGACCCTACTTGACCTGTTGACGTTCCACCGGAGGTGGAGTTCTTGCGCCCAACAATCTGACGTCTGAGGAAGAAGAACCGACTCCTGACGATCCGGTGTTGATGGACGTGCTCGTCCCAGACCCGGAGTATCTGTACTTCTTCAACGAACTCCAAGCCATGCTGGAATGCGGTACTCCTGACGGTGCTCCTCCGGGCATCGCCGTCTTATAGAAGGAGTACCGTGACTATGCTTCTGTTCCTGCTCCAACAACCCTGGCCGCCTCTTCTGAAGTCGTTCCTCCTCCGACTAAGTAGTTTTGAGACATAACCTAGAATAGTCCCGCATTTTGATAGTTTTCTTTTGCTGAAAGGGTGCTCCACCAGCCCTTTCTTTTTGTATGTAAATGGTGAGCCTTTGGGCTCTGGTGAATGGAAAAAATCATCTTTTGTTCGCACTTTGCCTTTCATTTTTCTACATGCATTCTTGCTAAATAGGTCGATCCATTACCAGAATCATTTATTTGATCTTAAAGGAATTTTTCAAATCCTTTTGCACTTTCAAACTCAAGGACGAACCAGACCCTCAGACCCTAGTCAATGGGATTGAGGCTGACCTTCTTGAGATCCTATCGCGATATCTTAAACTTCGCCCTTTGACACATTCCGTGCGTTGAGGAATGACTTTTCCCATAAAGCATCCTTCCAGTCCTTCAAACCTTTAGTCTGAGGACCCAGCCGAGCTTCGATCGACCTTCCCTGTTTCAAGAGATGCCCAGTCTTCGATCGACCTTTACTCTCTGACTTTTTGATCCTCAATCTTCTTTGTGATTCTCGCTTCCATCATTACCTTTTCTGAACCGCCGTGTAGGCATTAAATTCCTCCACACTCTAATGTCAGCTAATTGTCTGTCAACCGTTGCATCACTCACCCATCTGTCTGATCAAAGCCACGTGTCTTCATCTCCTCTCTTCCCTTCCCTTATAAAATTTGTCTTCTTCGTCTCCTCATCTTGATCGACGACGTCAAACGACGCTCTGACCGATTGTCCGGTTGACGCTCTGGCGGAAATTCCCTTTTATCCGGCCATGGCCATGGTCGGAGTACATCCGTGGGATAATCTTTTTCGCGCTCTGGGCCGTAACACAAATTTAAACTTCTCTGTTCAACATTCTTCCACCCTTAGTCAAGAAATGTTGGACCATGTGAGGGTTCTACTAGGGCCCAAGGCCGTGGTTATGTCGGCTGTGATTGTCACATTCTTGATCCCCCGAAGATTACATCAGCCTATATTATTTATCGGTCGTGTACGGGTTCCGTATTCCTCTCCATCCTTTCTTGACCACCTTCTTTCATTATTTCCGCATTTTGTCCAGACAGCTCGTACCCAACTCCCACCGACTTCTCTCCTGCTTCCTGACCTCCACCCATAAAGAACGCCTCACTCATACCATGTCTCTCTTCAACCAACTATTTCAAGTCAAGTAGGTTGGGAAAATCCCTTCAGGCTTCGCTCAAGTATCCCAAAGACGGGATTGACGAGACGTACTCCAGCTGCTAACCTTGATGAGAGGGTTTCTGAGGCCAAAACCTCCATCTTTTGCCGCCTAGAGCAAATGATCCTTGTGGGGGATTTGCAACCTTTGGAGGGTGCCAATCCTCTTTATCTTCTTTAGTTGGCTGCTTACCATAACTTCCAGGTATTCCCACTCTACTTGCAAAATTTTATTCCTCGGGTCCGAGCTTTTACACTTGTTGTCTTTCCAGGCTCAACTGTTCCATGCTGGGCTCAGGGTGCTGTCAAGGCTTTGACAAAAGATTCTGAACTTCTTAAGTCTGCCAAGGCGACTCACTCCAAGGAAGTGAAGACTCTAAAGGCTGAGATAGCCAACTTGAGCGCCATCTCGGTTGAAAGATGGGAGAAGGCGAAAAAGCTAGATGAAGAGCTAAAGTTGGCCCATGAGGATGCGCTGACAGAGTTTAAGGAATCGGAGGCCTTTCATGAGGAAGTTATGGCCCCCACCAATATGCATACTCGGATCGTGGTGGACAAGTGGTTGGACGGTCTGGTTGGGAAGTAGTACCTGCTTGATCTTGGAGAGGCAAACTACCACTTGGGATACCAGGATGCCCAAAAGGAGATCTTCGACCAACTCAAGGCTCGGGATGCTACCAGGGAGCCGAGGACGCTACTTTGAATGCCTCGGCGGATACAACTGGCGGCGAGATTCCGATGGATAATGCATATCTGATGTCGTCAGCCAACTTGAATTCCGTGACTGGGATGGATCGTGCCCCAGTTTTGACTCTTGCTGAGGACGGCTAAGGGGATATGACCAGTACTGAGGAGGAAGACTCATCAGCCGCTCTTCAACTAAATCGTCGTCACTCTAGGAGCTCCGACCGCGATCTGCCTACTGGCCCAACGGAGGTGGATACGGCCAGAGTCTAGGGATGTCAACGGGGCAGGGCGGGGGCGGGGAATGGGGTCCCCATCCCCGTTCCCAAAATTGGTCCCCGTTCTTCGACCCCGCCCCGTTCCCCAACCCCATCCTCGCGGGGAATTTTCGGGGACGGGGAATCCCTGCCCCGTTTATTAAATGATGCCAATGAAAAAATATATTATATTATGAATTTAATGGATTTGGTTCCAATAATATAATGAAAAAAAAAAATACTATATCCACAAGATAATGGATTTGGTTCCAATAATACTTCTAGCAAAAGCAATAGTTTAAGATTAAGTTCATAATGTCATATATCTAATTGTTTTGCAACAAGTTTCATACTATGCCATACAAGGAAAAGATATTGTTATTGTATCTATATGATTCCTAAATATTCCTATGCTATTTAAGGAAAAGATATTGTTATTGTATCTACAAATTTATATTACATTAGATCACATTGTTCCCTCTCAGTATCAACTCCACACCTTAAACTCCATTTTCTCTTGGCAAATTACACTCACATACAACACCTGTTCTACACTTTCTTTTCATGCACATAATCACAATCAAGATATTCTAGATATGCATATTTTATAATTTATTATTATATATAAATATAATATATTATATTTGGGAAATTGGGGACGGAGACGGGGTTGGGGCAGGGAATGCCCTCCCCGTCCCCGTCCCCGTCCCCGGCGGGGATGGGGAACCCCGCCCCCGTTCCCCGAAAAAATTCCTTGGACTCGCCCCCGCCAGGGTGGGGATCGGTTTTCCCCGTCGGGGACGGGTTGAATTGCCATCCCTACTAGAGTCCCGCAGTCTGAGGCCTAAATATTATGGCTGCTTTCGCTTTCGTCTTTTGCTCGCCCTGTAATAGACACATGGCTTGTTTTTTATGAACAACTCTTTTGCTTTTCCTTCTTTGTCTTCCTTGTTTTGCATGTTCTATTTTTCTGCTAAGTACACCGATTGTCCCACCGAGCTAACTTTGCTCGGGCCTCTTTAACTTCAACTCCCTCCTAACCATTGACTCGTAAATCATTATTCATAAAATTAGCTACGTCTCTCGGACCTTCTCCCAAACTATAATTCGTAATCCGCATCTCGTCTCTTCAAGCCCTTTAGAATCTCTTGCTTCAAATTTTGCTTAAGTCTAAAAACTCGTCAATTCGAAACTACGCCTTTGTCTTGACTCAAACTTTCTCGAGCCTAGATTCTTTTCAAACTTCAAAAATTTTATTTTCTCCTTAATTTGTCATAGCTCATTTTCCTTCTTCTTCATGTGTTTTCCCCCTTACTCCAATCATGTCAGTTTCCCGACCATCATCATGTCGGTTTCCCGACCCTTCCATTGTAACTCGCGCCACTTGGAGGTTGGCGGACCACCCGACTTTCGTCTTAAAGAACCCGCGCCATTTGGAAACTAGCGGACCACCCGACACTCGTCTTAAAGAACCCGCGCCATTTGGAGGCTGGCGGACCACCTGCCTTTCGTCTTAAAAAACCCGCGTCATTTGGAGGTTAGCGGACCACCCAAATTTTTTCTTTAAGACGTTAGTCAGGTGGTCCACCAGCCTCCAAATGGCACGGATTCTTTAAAGACGAAAGTCGGGTGGTCCGCCAGCCTCCGAAAAGCGCGAGTCATAATAGAAGGTTCGGGAAACTGACATAATTGGAGTAAAGGGTCGGGAAACCGGCATAATTGGAGTAAAGGGTTAGGAAACTAACATAATTGGAGTAAAGGGTCGGGAAATTGATAAAATTGGAGTAAGGGGTCAGGAAACCGACAAAATTGGAGACAAGGGTCGAGAAACTGATAATGTTGGAGTACATGATCGGGAAACCTATAAATTTGAAGTTAAGGGTCGAGAAACCGATGAATTTGGATTAAGGGGGAAAAAGTAGGCAAAAGCCAAGTAAAGGGGTAGGAAACTGCAACAATTAAAGTCACCCCTCGGGCGCGAGGCGGCTAACTAAATATTTCCCTGAAAAAAGGATTCGGCTATCAAAAGCCTTTTACTCATCCTTGAAAAAGGACTCAGCCGTAAAAGCCTTTTATATTTCCTTGAAAAGGGAATCGGCAATAGAATCCCTTCACTCTTCCTTGAAAAATGGGAATAAAAGAGTCAGCACGAAGTATGTCAAATGGTATTAAGCTCACTACGGATTGCAGCATTCTACTTTCCTATGTCGTGCTTCGCGTAACAAAGGAAAGTGAGAGACTAGGGGAGTAAAAAAAATATTTTAAACTAGAAGAAAAAGAAATTAAAGGGTCGAGAAGGATAGAGGAACGATCGGTCGAATAGGGGTAAGAAGCAGATTGTAAGGTAGCCAGCGAAAATAAGACAAGTTCCCCAAGTCGTGCTCTATGTGACTTGGAAAACTAACGGAATAGATGATGGGGGAAGGATCGAGGCTCAGGACCTAATGCTTAGAAAAGGGAACAAGGACGACCAATGAAGAAAGATAAGACGGTCCGGCTGACCTAAAAGTTGTAGCCAAGGCAAGAAGAATTCAGTGTAATGAAGGCAGTTTGGGAAGTTTCTTAAAAGAGATGGAAGGCAATTGCAGATTTTGTGCTGGAGATGTGGAAGGAAGATCATAATAGATTAAAAAAGTAGCCCAAATGTGATAAGGAAAGAAATCTTAAAGCATTTAAGGTAGTTTAGGGTTACCAAAGGGGAGAAATCCCTCATAACTTGTATAAATAGAGTGTAAAGAAAGGTCGAGCAACTCAACGTCTAACCAAAAACCCTCTCTAGACACTCTATAACACATGTACCAGACTCATACAAAAGAAAGTGAAATTTCGGCTTGGCACCGTCCAAAAAGGCCCGTGGTTTTCACCTTTTGGTTTCCACGTAAAAATCCTTGTGTTTCTTTATTTTTCTCTTAATTTATTTTACACTAGTGTACTCAATCTATTTTTAGGTAGTGTTGGCCTGCCGTTCGACCATCCCTTGGGAGATAAAACAACAGTCGTCATTTTGGGTCTTGCTGGATGGAGAAGAGAGAGGCCGAAGATGAGAAGGAAGGGGAAGGTGGGGAGAGCCGAGAGAGATAAGACGGAAGAGGGATAGATGGATTATGGCTGGAAATGGAAACTTCTATATATATATATATATATATATATGTATATGTATATATGTCGAAGACCTTGTGGTTTAGTGGCACTCGGTGTCCCGATTTACACTCCCACATGGATTATAGGAGTGGGTTCGAGCCTCAGTGGAGGCAACTGTTGACTCTTTGTGCTTCAGTAAGTAAGACCATTTTTGAATAGTCCAGATTGGTTGACACTCACACTCCGTTCACACACATTTAATTACTTTGCACACAGTTGAACTTGGAATCTTAACCAATCTATACCATTAAAATATTTTGAGATCAAATCTTGTATATCAATCTAAAAAATTTTAATGATCTAGATTTTTTGACACACTCACTCCGGTCGCACACATTTAATCACCGTTTGCACACACTTAATCACCGTTTGCACACATTTAATCACCGTTTGCACACATTTAATCACACTTCGCACACACATAATCACCGTTTGCGACCATTTTATCGCCGTTCACACACACATAATCACCGTTTGCACACATTTTATCACCGTTCACACACACACTTAAACTTAGAATCTTAAATCAATCTAGATCATTAAATTATTATATGGATGCACAAGATCTGATCTCACGATCTTACCTAAACAAGTAATCTCATATGATCCTATCTCTCTCTCTCTCTCTCTCTCTCTATATATATATATATATATATATATATATATATATATATATGTAGCTAGGGTAGAATTTAATTTGGGTTGGGTTAAATATAGAAGTTGGGTCAAACATTTAGACTATAAATAGAACTTAGGCTAATATTTGGGCTTGGGTTTAAGAGTATCCCTAGTTATAAGATCAATATATTTGTGTTACTAAAGGTGATAAAATCATTTTGGGCTCAAAGATAGTTTATTGGGTAGTGGATACAATGCAAAATATGCATATTTAATTTAGATATATTGGGCTTAGGGTATTTGAGTAGTAAAATAATAGACTATAGAATAAGTTAACCGAGGCCCCTAGAAATATAATTATATTTAAAATCTTTTTTTACTAAAATAGTTAGTAATAAGAAAATAGTTCTTTCTTTATAAAATATTTATGTTTAATAATAATAATAATAGGAAAATACGAGGTGTCACAATATGCGTTCATGACGCCATCCATATTCGTGGCACGGTCCCATGGCCCAATCCACGCCAGTGGTGGCGGAACTAGAGTAAGATGGAAGGGCGTATGAGGGGCATACGAGCGTATGTAGCTCGTATGTCGCCCAGAATTCTGCGTCTTTAAATGGCCATTGGCGGGATCATCACTTTATATCTTGTCTTTCATTTCTTATAATTTTCAGAGCTTTAGTTTATATATTTTCTCTCTCTAGATTAGGTTTGGATTTAACTAGCTACCTTCCTATGCTTCAATTCCAAGTGTATGAAGAGATCTAGATAGGAGGGGAATTGACAACTCTCCTTGATTGTGGAGATCTTCCTTCCAATTTGTGTATTTGAAGATTGCAATTGTGGATTCATGGTTGGTATTCATCTTCTACGTCATATCCATTGCATCATCCATACTTGCTAGACTTGATTTCTTGCAATTGAGCTTTAATTATATGATGAATTTTAGCTAGAATCTCTGGGAGTTTGATTTGATGATCTAGAGATTATGCATGCCTGATCTTTCAATGTTGAAGAGATGAGATTATTGCAATTGTGTCTTAAATGCTTTTGTTGTGAATGATGTCATGTATTGATCCTTTTCTTAGTATCGGCGGGATGAGTGAGGGGTGTGAAAGAGTGGAAGTAGCAAGAGATTGTACTTTCATGAAGTCTTTTACTCATTTACATTTCCTTGCTTTAAGTTCTGAAAAGCCGAAGTAAGGAATGATGTGAATACCATATGTTTGATGAAATGCTTTTTTTTTGGAGCATAGTCACCTAAAAGTGCTCTATACCAAGAAAAAGTTGTAACCCCTCGCCTATTCCAATGAGTCTAGGAAATAAGCTGCGATTATACGTGCCGGTCACGAACCGTAAAATTTTTAAGGACGAATTTTCAGCTCAGATTTCCCTAGGAAATGGATTGTTATACATAATATGACTAAGTATGAACTTCTTACTTAGTTAAGTTGGGATTAGATGGACTATAAGGGTGGAAATTTATTACGAACCTGCGAACCGCTGAATTTCGCGATATGCCGGGAATTTTCCGATTTTGGTGGTTAATGACGGGATTATTTTTTGAATAATTTTGGTATTAAGATTTTCTCGAATTAAGTGATTTTCCACCGAGCATTCATCTGATTTAATCCCTAACTGTCTAGCAAATCTTATCCTTTAAGAACTTACCATGGGAATAGTGACAAGTGTCACAATTTTTACCATATGATTAAAATATTATTTTTAAGAGATGATTATGGATAAGATTTTAATTAGCTTAAGCTCCAAGTCTTGCATTTCCTTCATCTTGGCCGAAAATATTAAGGGAAAGGAGAGAGAAAATAGATCTCATCTTCATCTTCATTCTTTGTTCAAGAACTCCATAGCCAAGTTCTTCACCAAGTTCTTCCATCCTAGGTAAGACTTTGGATTTTATTCGGTTAAAAGACTAGAATCCTTTCACAGAACTTATTGTAAGCTAAGAATTCTTGGAAATATTGTTGTTATGGTGAGAATTATTTAGGATCTTCGGTGTAAATTTGGAGGGGATGATCACAACACTTTCTACGGTTTTAAAAGCTACTTGGGAGGTAAGGAATCCCTTAAGTCGGTTTAGTCACTTGAAATTGGATAATTGATTGTTTGGTTGAAATATGATGAGATCTAAGTAAAATTGTTATGTACATGTGGTATGTATAATATATATGTAATTGTATTTTACATAATATATATGTACAAAATGTTGTGTTGGTGAGTTCTCATTAATGGTGTTGTTAAAGTTGTTATGAATATGGATGTTGGCAAATAGATTATGAGCTGGTGGTTCTTGGATGATTAATAGCTTATGAGTATATTAACGATGGATTAAGGGGTACTTAAAGTTTAATGGTGATTTATGGGCAATAATGAATTTTGTTAATTAATGATGGTGGATTAAGGTGATGATTAAGAGTACTTAATGATTAATTATGGTGATTTGGTTCACGTTGAAGCCTAGTGATGAGGATAATGCTTGACTAAGGATTAAAGATTTATGTTAAGTATAGATGGGTAAGTTGTTGAAGGTGAGAAATTGTGGACTAAATATGAGTTATGGGCATCATAAATAAGTAAGGATTACAATATTGATGGGTTAAGACTAATGAGGGTAATTATGCATATGGGTTATGGTTTATTGATTTAAGGTGGAAATCAATTATGAATTATGGTTAAGGGTGGTGATTAGTGATTAAAATGGTGATTAGGAATCATTATTCTTATTAATAAATAAGGAAAGTTATGAAGATTATGAGCTTATAAGGATTATGATTAAAGATTGGATTAATGATGGAATTAAATGAGGANTATGATTAAAGATTGGATTAATGATGGAATTAAATGAGGATGATAGAATGATGGATAACGTTATTGATGATGGTGATGTCATTATGTTGTCGAGCTAAGATGATGAATTATAATTATGGTGGTGATATATAATGCTATAATTATGGTACATGAGTTATGAATTGGTGATTATGAATTAATGGTTTAGATTAATGGATAATTATGGATTATGGTTAATAATGGTGTTAATGATTTCGATGACTTGATAATGATGTTATAATGTTATAATGTTGTTGACTTGTTGTCGATGATATATTACAAGGTTAGTAGTTACTAATGACAATAATTAATGCTTAAGAGTGATTAAGGTCAATTGTTGGATTATGGGTGACTAAGTATCGATTATGGATGTGCGATATCCTCAAGTTATGATCTAATGGTGTTGATCATGGTGGAAGTTGTTGATGTTGATAGTGGCAAGGATAACTATCTATTATTAGTTAATGGTGGAACTATGATTATGGATTACCGATGATGATTGGATTGTAAGATGGACTGAAGTTCATGATAAGGAATAAGTATTGGGAATGGATATATGTAGTGTTAGTAGAAAGGAATAAGTATTGGGAATGGATATATGTAGTGTTAGTAGAATATATAAGTATCCGATGAGTGATATATGTAGTGTTAGTAGAATATATAAGTATCCGATGAGTGACATATGTAGTGTTAGTAGAATATATAAGTATCCGATGAGTGACTAGCTTGTGTTCAACTGTGTTTTCTTCCAATTTTTGCTCGTACTTGAGCTACGCTTGAAAAGCCTTTGGGCAAGTAAAATGTTTATGAAAATTTACGTTGAAGAACGTATGCTATACAGGTTGTCAAGACCTTATTTTTTTTGAGGGAAAAATACCACTTTTAGTGAGTGGGCACTCTACGTGAGAATGAAAAATACCACTTTTAGTGAGTGGGCACTCTACGTGAGAATGATGAGAAAATGTTTTAGTGAGTGGGCACTCTACGTGAGAATGATGAGAAAATGGTGTAGTGAGTGGGCACTCTACGTGAGAATGATGAGAAAATGGTGTTTGAAAAGCCCACTCTACGTGAGAATGATGAGAAAATGGTGTTTGAAAAGCCTGCGGGCACTGAGAATGATGAGAAAATGGTGTTTGAAAAGCCTGCGGGCACTAAAAGTATTTTGAAAATCCTTCAGGGGCTAATGAGGTAGCCAATTTTAAGTATTGGACTCAATTGTGAAATATGTCCAAAAGAAATGATTTAAGAAAGAAAAACTGAAGGAAGGATCATGTTTTCAAACCCTTAGTTTTTGGAATAAGGTGGGGACCTACGGGAAGGCTTAAATGCCACGGCCCGGGGTTGGAATAAGGGTGGACCTATGGGAGGGCTGGAGTGCCATGGCCCGAGTTTGGGATAAGGAGACCTACGGGAAGGCTGGAAATGCCACGGCCCGAGGTTTGTATGATCAATTCATACTGTAGAGCGAAGTCTATTCACTGAGAAGAGAGGGAGTTATGAAAATACTCCAAAGGTGGGGAATTGAGAAATATTCAAAAAGAAAGCCTCGTGCTTACTCAGGGGAAACTAAGTGAATTTCTGACCATGAAAATTATAGTTACTCTGTAACTATGTCGAAAAGCGAAATGTGATGAATTCCGAGCACTGAAGTGTGCTGCTGAACTCTCTTTGAGACAAAAATGATGAAATTCCTGGAAATGAAAGTTTTGCAAACTTGTCTGAAACGACATGAAAATGATTTGAGCGGCAGTTATGCCATTGTATTTAACTGAGAAAACTTTACATGATTTAACTTATATACGCTACTATGCTATCTGTGAATCATTTGGTTGCAGGTAGGTTTTCAAATCATGGGTAAAAACTTTACGAACTTCCAAATTATTTGTGTTTTCAAACCTTTGTCTACTTTTAAGTGACAATGGATTTCCTTACTTAGCCGTCGCGCTAACTACACTTCAATGTGTTTTCTGTTAACAGATGTTGTCTAGTGTGGGCTCCAGTAGCCCGATGAGCTTTGAATAGGATGGAAGTGGATGTCGATGTTGTAAGTTTAGCCTTAACGTTTGGGTATAGGAGAGATACCTAAGCGTGGCGGTAACACCCAGTTTTCTGCTAGTTAGATGTAAGCTTCCGCGATGTATTATTAGGGATTTTGTAATAAATCCAAGATGTGTAAATTGGGGTGTTACAAAAGCGTAGTAGACCGATAGGTGAATGGCATTTGTTAAGCCTCATTTAAATTAACCATGATTTACATTACATCAAATCCATCATAGCCATTGCATGCATAAGCTCAAGTGATTGAATCCAACTCCCTGCTTTACTTGCTTTGTTCATTGCTTTCATGCTTTCCTTTCCTACATAAGCTCTCTTTCCTTTATAATATAATCTTTCACATGTTCTCCTTTGCACCTAGTTATCTCTTGTTGAAACTCTCTCTTTGAAAGCATTACACTTAATTAACTCCAATTTGTCATTCTTGTGAGATCGATATTCGGGACAATCTTCATTCTCCACCCCTACTTTCTATCTACCGCTAACTACACCTTGTCACCAATTATCTATATATATGAATAAAGTTGGAAATCTTATTGTTTGTCCTTTGGATTTAATATTTTATTTCTTTGAGGTAAACTATGGGTAGTTCAAGTTTTTAATAGTGAGTATGTCCAGCTTTTTATCATGAAAAATTACATTATAGTTACAAATGATTGTTGAGACACTTGATAATATAATGGTATATAAGTGACGGAAGGACAAATTAAAGCTTTCTGGATTCGACGATGTTGATTATGTGTTCCCACTGAATGTGGGCGATTAATGAACAAGTCTTCTAGCCATGTTGTAACCAAGGTATATGCGTTTTATGGGCTTCTCAATAGTGTTATTAACTTGGGTACTGGAATCACTTATTTAATTTGGAATTAGAGCTTATTTTTAAGTAGCTGATGTCCTTTTGTTCTCACTTCTCAGACAAATTTTGTTCCTGGTTTACTTTGGAACTCAAAGCCCATGTACTGCAATTCAGGTAACAGTATTTTTGTGTTAGTGCTGGTAGGATCTGTGTATATTTTTATTTATTCTATAAGAAGATGTAACAAGTAGTTAGATTGAAATGCATTTTTATTTGTATATCTTTTAATTCTCCTCCTTTTTTATTGGTTTTCAATTTTGTTTCTAAGTCATTTTCGCTAGAAATCACTTTAGAAATGCATGAGAAAAATATTTATCTTACCAATTAATACTTTGCTTTAGAGAGCTCCTTTTAATCTTGCTGATAATGATTTATACGAAATACTTCTATGATTCACAACCAGACTGAGATATGGCTTCCTTTTTACTTAATCATATTCTTACCTTATAAGGATACTTGTTGCCAGTGGCGGATCCAGCATGGGGCAGTGGGGGCACCCCACCCCCACCCCCACCCCGTATATAACCCTTGTATGTATATATGTATGTATAGTATATGATTAGATATAAGCACAGGAAAACATATAAAAGTAAGTAATTGATTAGTTGACTTAGTTGGTTGATGCATATTTGTGCTTGATAAAGGTAGAAGGTTTGAATCCTAAAGCATTCATCCTCTCGCCTCATCCTCTCGCCTCATTCCCTTCTATGGCGTTTCACCTGAAGCATTCATCCTCTTGCCTCATTCCCTTCTATAGCTTTTCACCTGAAACATTCATCCTCTCGCCTCATTCCCTTCTATAGCTTTTCACCTGAAGCATTCATCCTCTCGCCTCATTCCCTTCTATAGCTTTTCACTTGAAGCCTTCATCCTCTCGCCTCATTCCCTTCTATAGCTTTTCACTTGAAGCCTTCATCCTCTTCTGCGTTGGCTTTCACTCCTTGAGCTTTTATATATAACTTTTTTAAAAAAATTAATAATGAGATTTGTAATTTATAATGTGTTTTCTATTTGAATTATTTTATTAAATTAATTATGTTTTGTATATTGTTACTAATATTTTTATAAAATTTTGATGTGTTTTATTTTTTTTCCATATCCAACAATATTTATGACTATATTATTTTTAAGTGTTTTATTTTTTAAACTACCTCCGGCCCCACTAAAATTTTTTTCTGGATCTGCCACTGCTTGTTGCAACATATAGTTTTACTACTATATCAAACCTCCATGAATTATATTAAATGATACTTCGTATTACCTATATATAATCATATACACAAGGATGTAAAGAGTTTAGTTGCATTTGCAAAGTAAAACCTTAAATATATAGAAGCTAAGGCTATGGATAGAAAGCATTGAAGTAGAAGGCTGATCAAAGCCATCATCTTAAATTAGTTGCATTTGCAGGTATACCCATCATCTGCACTTGATATGATCAAAGTCATTGAAGTAGAAGGTTGTGGATACTGCATTGATCAAAGCCATTGGAGCAGGATTTGAAGGTTTATTTGTGTGCAAGGTACCAATTCAAGGCTTATCTTGTTCTAATCTAGTAAAGCTTTGGTTTTGCCTGTTACAAACTTCTTAAATTAGCAAATGCAAACACATTTTCTTTCCTGATCACTTCACTATTGTTTAGATGTCACATCATCGTAAATAAAATAGGGGAGGTAAAGGTAAAACATTTATTGGTAGTCACTCGCAAGCTAGCATGTCACAACCGCCATAGTTACGTGCATTAACTAATGAACCAGAAGAAGCAAGTACACGTGTAAAGGAAATACCGCATTAATTAATGAACCGGAAGAAGGAAGTACACGCAAATTCTGAATGGTTAGCTTCCTTGAACGTAAACAACAACTCCACATCAACAAATGATGAAACACAAGTTCCTAGTGATGAAGATTAAGTAGTATATATTTTCATGACCTTTTTTGTGTATGGTAATAGTCCGTTGTTGGAAATACTATGGACATGACCATATTTTTTGTTGTAAATAATTTTGATGGGTTGCTGTATATTGGTGACTTGCTACCTCGAGGCTTGATCAACTCAGGGAATTTATGTTTCCTTAATAATGGCTACAGTGCAAGGCCCTTTTATCCTGCACTCCATTTGTAGTGATTTTGCAAAGTTTGAGGGTTTGTAATATTTCAAAGGTATGCTCTTCATCTGTGGGTGGGAGATAGTAGTTGGCCCAAAGAACAGGTTTGCTGTAAGAAGAATGTAAAACTTTGTTCCTTCACAATTAAGTACACTTTTTGGAGGACAAATATGAAGTGTTGGGAAGGCTAGAGGTAAGTATATTTGATCACTTCCAAAGAGAAAAAAAAAACACATTTTCATATATGCTTTCTATTTCCTGGTAAATTTATTGAAAAACTAGTACTTTTGTCTTGCCAGCCATTGATCCATAGCTTTTGCGTGCATTCTATGACAGGGAATAAAGCCATTGCCATTCCTTTTACTGCACCTTGATATCTCACACTTAAATTAAAATTTAAATAGTGTGTTGTGGTTTGGCTATATGAAATGCACTTGTAAATGCTTGTAATAGAGTAAGTATGATATTCAATTTTTGAGAGGGTTTTATTTTAAATTTTCAGTGGGTTCTATTTTAAATTTGAGTCAGGTTAAAGTAAATTTGTGTCCTCCTGGATCAGTGGTTTAGTTTGATATATTATACGCACACAATAGATAATGAGTGAATAATTTCTCAAAGTATATCCATTTAAACTTAAAAAAATTGGAGTTGGGAGGTTTTCTGATAATCTTTGTCCCATATAGCAAAAGGATATGGGTTGCAATAGTATATATATGCATTTTTTTTAAATTAAAAATTTGAATTGTATAGCATAGAGATATTCTGTCACGTGTAAAGAATACAAAGTTTGTGGAGTCTAGCGAATCGGTTTTATCCTTGGGTTATCTTGTTACAAATTGATTCTAAACATTGTGTGGATAGCTCTTCTAGATTATATTGCAGGAAGATATGAAATCAAATTTGCTGGAATATAAACAAAGTCAACACGCAGTCGAGAGGTCTTCGTCGGGAAAGATAAGAAAACACATTCAAATGGGTGGCTGGAAATATCCAAAAAATGTCATATTTAGAGGTCCCTCCATTTTGAATACTTTAATAATACGATGGATTGGTAATTTGGTATCAATATATATCTGGTATATGTTTGATTGAACTAGGGGTGTACATTTAAATTTTTTGTCTAATTCTTTTAGGATTTTGTTTTTTCCATTTTGAAAAAAAAAATGAGATCATTCGATTTTAAAATTTAGTTCGCCTCAGATTTAGTTCGGTTCAATTCGATTTTGAGAACCCCTAGCATTTCTTAGGTTTTTTGCGCACATATTTATTATTATTTTTGAATCACCAAACAAGGAATTTATTACGCAAATTATATTGTGGACCATGATCATAACTGATACTGTAGTTGTATTGAAAGGATACTGTAGTTGTGTTGAAAAGATACTGCAGTTGTGTTGAGAGGAAACTGCAGTTGCACAGAACAGAGACTGTTCATCCGTTCAACACAACTGCAGTATTCTTTCAACACAACTGCAGTATCTTTTCAACACAACTGCAGTTTCAGATAGATGACATGGCCTCTGTTCCGCGCAACTACAGTTCCCTTTTTACACAACTACAGTATTCTTTCAACACAACTACAGTATCAGTTTAACGCAACTGCAGTATCAACCATGAACCATGGTCCACAATGCATTGTGGACCATGGTCCATGGTATAAGGACTGAATTTCTTAAGCAAGAAAGTTTTGTATGCAAAAGGGTGGTGAAGTACACCACTCCCCAAGGCCATCTAGCGAACACATAGTCCTAGTAAGATTGTAAGCTATAATATTTGCAGACCTTTTCACAAGACGTACAAAATGAGATACTACTAAATGAATCAACAAGATGTAGGTGAGAATAAGTTGATAAATCAATTTATATAAAAAAATATATATAATTATGGGATCAGATTTGATTTCTTAGAAAATAATCTCAAAGGTTAATTGAATGAAATTGATGGAATAATTAGGACCGGGTTTGGAGCACGAACGAGGCAAAAGGGAGCAAGAGCGGGCATGTGGACCCAGGGTCAGCCACGTGGCCGAAGTCAGCCCTCGGCCTCGGCCAAGGCCGCCACTAGGCCGGGGTCAGCCCTCGCTCGGCCCAGTGGCGGGGGTTTTTGGTCCGCACACTGACCGAGTCTCACGGTGACGGTTACGACTTGGGCGTTAGGCGTGTTTCCCTGCATTTTCTCCAGATTAGTTACACCTTGGGCTGATATAAAAGCTCTCTAGTTGTCTTGTTAGGACATCTTCACTTACTTTCATCACATTTGTCTTGTCATTACATTATTTACCTCTGTAATAGCATTACATAATTCAATATACATTTTACCCTCCCGGTATACTTGTGATCCATTAGCTTGTCATACCCCCATTATTTAATCGGGTTTTATAATTCGGACCACCCGGGTTATTAAAATCCACCATTGGTGCTTTCATTGAGAGCTCGACGTAACAGCTCAAGCGTGCTATTTCTTTCCCCACTAGCTATGGCAAGGTCTGGATCCAACTCCGGCAATTCCCACGGTTCGCGTGGTAACCGCGCTCCCTCTCGTGCCGGCACGCCTAACGGGACGGCGAGTCGTCAAACCCTGCCTGTGAGGTCAACCGGCGACCTCAGGGACATGATCAACAGTTGTTAGGAACATCATGTAATAGGTTTTGATGATACCAACTGTTAAGTAAGAATCCCCAAGTCTCGATACATAGGCAAAACAATGTAAGTTCGATAAGTAAACTAAGAGCGAAAATACAACCGGGTAATTTGAGCTCAACTCGGGAAATATTTAAGCTTGAGGTAAACTTGTTTGAACAACTTAGAAGTTTTCGTGTTGTAAGCAAACAGATAGATCAGAAGCAGGCACGAGACAACTCTGGAGGAATAAGGGTCTACGAGACATCAACTAAGTCTCGAGACACAAGCCAAGTTCGAGAGGTAAGGACCTCTCGATATACCTATCGAGTTCGAGACGTAAAGAATATTCGAGAGATAGACCTCTCGATACATGGGATTGAAACATCAAGTGGTCGAGACATCCTTTATGGTCTCGATAAACCGGCACTTCTCCAAGAGGCTGAATGTTAGTCAACATGTGCAGATAAAATACTCTAAGTTTGGAGAAGAAGAATATCATGGAGATAAAATATTGAAGAGGTGCTGAGCGGGAGGTTTCAAAATGGACGGAAGTGGATGACACGTCAGACCTCCACCACAAACGGTCAAGAAGTGCACCAATCCTGAAGTGGTCAGATTCCCCAAACAAGGAATGATGGGAACATAAAAAGAGTAACTTTATCCAAAAGAAGCAAGTGAAGCATGAACTCAAGAAAGTGGAATATGGAATATTCACTACAAAACAAAAGGCTCAAGTTACAAGACCACTACTCCATGAAAAATGCTGAAATTGTGCAAAGACCCATGTTCGGCGTGGGAGACCAATTTCAAACGGAATAGTTTTCCCTCCAACGGAACTATTCTTCTACTCTCATATATAAGGACGTAAAGACACAGAAGAAAAAGGGGTTGTGAAAGAGGTCAAGAGGTTAACAAGAGGTGTCTGATAAAAACGTTCCAGTGCAAAGTGCTTAACTTGGAATATCATCCTGATATTCAATACAGCGAGAGAACACATCTTAGTGTTCGAAGAGAGTTACAAAGCTAAACTGTCATACATCCAGAAGGTGACCAAAGCTGCTCTACATCAAAGTTGATTCAACGATAGCTTGTGGTCAGATTGGAGATTGTTACATTCAACTGTGACTATCAACAACGTCTTGCTTTGGATTAAGCAAGGGAGGTGGAGTATCCTGGCTGCTGTCCGAGCGAAAGAAACCTGAGGCTTGACGCGGGCTTGGTGATCAAAGGTCAAGCGCTCGAGAGGTGGAGTAACTGGAAGCGGGGAGAAAAACCTGAGGAGAGGTGGAGTAACCTGGCTGCTGTCCGAGCGAAAGAAACCTGAGGCTTGACGCGGGCTTGGTGATCAAAGGTCAAGTGCTCGAGAGGTGGAGTAACTGGAAGCGGGGAGAAAAACCTGAGGAGAGGCGGAGTAACCTGGCTGCTGTCCGAGCGAAAGAAACCTGAGGCTTGACGCGGGCTTGGTGATCAAAGGTCAAGTGCTCGAGAGGTGGAGTAACTGGAAGCGGGGCGAAAAACCTGAGGCTTGAGGCGGGCTTGGTGATCAAAGCTCAAGCGCTCGTTATTGTACTAGAAAGGGAAGTTTTTAGTGCAATCCTTCCAGGGAGTTTCTGGAAGAAGAGTGGAAGTAGGCGGGGTGGCCGAACCACTTAAAAATCTCTCTTGCATTTACTTTCTGTTTTTATCTCTCGCTAACTTCTCGATTGCACTGCATATAATCACACCTCTCGAACTAACTCAAACTCGTGCTAACTAAAAGGGGATAACATTTCCGCTGCGCATAAAACTTTGTCTTCACCTCGTGAGGTATCGAACCTAAACATCCTAAGTTCAATACACACGAGAGGTCGAAAAGATTTGCAAAATCTTATACAAGTCTATTCCCCCCCCCCTCTAGACTTGTACCCCATCCCCTTGGGACCAACAATTGGTATCAGAGCAAGTTCTCTGATCGATATAAACCTTTGTTTATATTGCCTAGAGATCCTTCTTTGAAAAATCTTCTTAAATATTTTCAAAGCACGAGATAATTTTTCAATATGGACAGCATGTTGTCGAGACATCTTCTCTTTGATCTTAGCAGGTTTGACGACTGGAAAACACGCATGCTTGCGTACTTATCAGCCCTCCATGATGAGATGGCCGAGGTTATAACTTCTGGACCAGTCAAGATCCTAATGGTTAATACTGCTGCAGTTCAAACCCAAGAAACACCAAAGTACATCCCAAAACCTAGGGAAGAATGGACCAGTGATGATAGGAAGAGAAACAACCTGGACAATATTGCCAAGGATATTCTCTTCAGAGCTATAGACGAAACCATCTTCCCAAAAGTGAGGAAGTGCAAAACGGCAAAAGAGGTATGGGATACTTTGATGTTAATTGGTGAAGGTGACGAACAGGAAAAGGAAAACAAGCTCACCGTGGCCATGAAGAAGTTCGAAGACTTCAAGATGAAGCCAGGAGAGAGCATCGACAGCATGGAGTCTCGGTTCATGAAGCTCACAACCGAGATCAGTGACCTTGAAAAGGAGATCCCACAAAAGGAGCTGAACCTGAAGGTCTTACGTGGCCTCACTAAGGAGTGGGAAGTAAAGGTGATCACGATGAGAGATCACCGAGATCTGAAGGAAACCACAACAGACAAACTCTTCCGGGATCTCAAAGCCTTCGAGTTCGAGATGTTCCCAAGAGATGAGGACATTGTGGATCGACGAAACGTAGCACTTGTTGCTGAGCAACCATCCACATCTTCAAGGTCAGACTCTAATCCTATGAATGTTATGTCTGACGAACAGTTTGCTCTCTTTGTGAGAAAGTTCAGGAAATACATGAAGATGAACCAGGAGAGCAACAAAAGTTCACCTTCCTCCTCAAGAAGGAAAAATGAGAGATATCCATCCAGAAGGACGGAGGAGGAAAATCAGGGTCTATGCTACAACTGTAGAAGACCGGGACATTTCAAGGCCGAATGCCCTTACCCACTAGTAAGCAAACATCAGGGCCAAGAAGGCAAGGATTCCAAGAGAATAGAGGAATCCAGGGAGAAGTCAACACAAGGTGGCTTCAAAGGATCATCAAAGACGTATCAGCGCAGGAAGGCGCTTGTTGCTGAAGAATTCGAGAGGACAATCGAGGAGTCCGAGACGTCGAGCTCCAGCGAAAGCAGCAGCAGCTCAGAGGATGAGAGGGGGCTCATCTGCTTATACACCGAGGAAGAGGAGAATCAATGCCTAATGGCCATTGACAACGAGGTAACCTCTACTCCTACATCTCGCTGCTCTACTTCTACCTCTCGTTGTTCTTCATTTAAAAGCGATGAGGACCCCTTCGAGATGTTGGAATCGCTCAGAAGGAACCTTAACATCGCCAATAGCACTCATGCTAGAGTGATGGATGAAAACAGCAAGCTAACTGCTGAAAGAGATATGCTTAAGAACGTCTCGAAAGAGAATTTGGAGCTGACTCTCAAAGTAAGTGAGTTAGAAGCCAAAGTAATCCTACTATCTGAAGAGTGCAAAGCTCGAGAGACGAGAGAGCTTAATCTTCGAAAGGTCATAGCATCATACACTAATTCCTCCAAAGCTATGGAGAAAATGGTGAATGATCACAGACCTACAAGTGATAGAACCGGGCTAGGGTTCCATCAAGACCATCTCTCGAGAGATAAACAGACCAATGGTTTGGGAACTTCAAGAAATGGAGGATCTCAACCCAAACCAAATAAAGGTCATAAAGGACCAACAGAAAAGACCAGAGTAGCTATTCATAAACCGTCCCTATACACCAGCAATGGAAAGTATAGGAAAGCTACGAAGAATGGCCGGGTAAACAATATCGAGAGATCACCTTGCTATCTCTCGCAAGGCCATTCCAAGTACAAAAAGAGCTACACTCCATATAATGCACCTCAAGGCAAATATGGAAGGTCTGAGATCCACATAGTTAGGAACTCACGGATGGAGAAAGGAAGACTCTATCCATCTAGTGAGAATTGGTCATCAAATCACAAGTTCTGGAAGAAACCTCACTTTCAGCAATTTCACATGACCAAACAGCGTATGAAAGGCATGGTGCATAAGCCGGTCGAAAAGTCTCTACCTAAGTTGATTTATGCACCAAAGAGGCCTAAAACCTTTGCTAGCATTCCTTATAATTATCAAACGTACAATGGCTACATTGCGCCTAGGCCTGGAATAATGGGCACAAGGTATAAATGGATGCCTAAACTCACTAACCCACCAGGACCCAAAGTTTGGGTACCTAAACTTGCTTGATTTCCTTGCAGGACACCAGGGACGAGTGGTTCATTGACAGTGGATGTTCGAGACATATGACGGGAAATCTAACACTGCTAGAGAACATCCAACCTATCGAAGGTCCCTTGGTGACATTTGGCGACAACGAGAAGAAGGGACGCACAAAAGCTGTTGGTGAAATTCAAAAGAATGAGCTGGTTATTAAGGGAGTATCCTACGTTGAAGGGCTCAAGTTCAATCTCCTTAGTACAAGCCAGTTCTGTGACAAGGGCTACAAAGTTATCTTCACCAAAAGCAAATGCCAGATTATGAGCGAGGAATCTCTCGAAGTCGTCTTGGAAGCAGCAAGGAAAGGAAACATGTACATAGTGGATTGGAGGTCTGCAAAACCATCCCTATGTATGCTAGCAAGGAGCAAGGAAGACTTATGCTGGGATTGGCATAGTAAGCTTAGTCATCTGAACTTTAAAACTATCAACAAGCTTGCTAAGAGGAACCTAGTGGAAGGACTGCCCAAAGTGACGTTTCGAAAGGATAAAATTTGTGAGGCATGTCAACGTTGCAAACAGATCAAATCCTCCTTCAAGAGCAAAGCCGAGACATCATCCACTAGACCATTAAGTCTTCTTCACATGGACTTATTTGGCCCAGTGGATCCACCCAGCATAAAGGGAAAGAAGTACACTCTTGTGGTAGTGGATGACTACACAAGATTCACTTGGACCGTGTTCTTAACCAAGAAAAGCGAGACAAAAATTGCCCTACCAAATCTCTTGAAACAAGTTCAAGTTGAAAAGGAAGTCTCGATACTAAAGATCCGGTCAGATCAAGGTGGAGAGTTCGTTAATCAAGTAATCGAGAGCTACTGCAACGAGAACGGAATTCATCATCAACTATCAGCTGCTCGAACACCTCAACAAAACGGGGTTGCTGAAAGAAGGAACAGAACTCTCAAAGAAGCCGCAAGGACCATGCTCTCGCAAGCCAACATATCACAAGGATTTTGGGCAGAAGCAATCAACACAGCGTGCTACACCCAAAATCGGTCCTTGATAGTAAAAGGAGTTGGAAAGACTCCATATGAGTTGTGGAATGGAAGAAAACCGAATGTAAGCCACTTCCACTCATTCGGGTGCAAATGCTATATTCACAACAATGGGAAGACTCAACGAAGAACTTTTGAAGAAAAGGCAGATGATGGAGTATTTCTGGGATACTCATCGACAAGCAAAGCACTCAGAGTCTTCAACAAGCGGAGTTTGGTGGTTGAAGAGTCCATACATGTTACCTTTGATGAAAGGGCATCAACAGATCAACCATCAAAGACAACGGAAGCTGCTGAGGAAGATCAGCCAGAGTCTATCGAGAGATCAAACTTACCTCTCGAAGACAAGCAGTCGATAGTTCGAGACGTAGCAGAACTCCAGTCAGAATCAGATGATGAAGAGTCTACCAAGAAGAAAGCGCCTGACTCAGTTGATCAAAACCAGATCATAGATGTTCAACCCATATCTCAACCTTCAATGGAAGTATCAACTGAGGAGCCGCAACCCGACCTAAGATGGCTGAGAAATCACCCTGCTGATCAAGTGATCGGAGATGTACGTGACAGAGTTCGAACCAGATCAGCTTACAGAGAAAGCATGTTTGCTTGTTTTCTATCTCAAATAGAGCCTAAGGTGATCGATGAGGCTCTAAGCGACGCAGATTGGGTGCAAGCAATGCAAGAGGAACTTCATCAGTTCGAGAGGAACGACGTTTGGGAACTAGTTCCGAGACCTCATCATCAGAATGTCATTGGTACAAAGTGGGTTTTCAGAAACAAGATGAATGAGGATGGAGTTATTGTTAGGAACAAGGCCAGACTTGTTGCCAAAGGCTACTGTCAGGAGGAAGGAATAGATTTTGATGAAACCTTCGCTCCAGTGGCACGTCTCGAAGCCATACGCATCTTTCTCGCATATGCCGCCTTCAAAGACTTTAAGGTATATCAAATGGATGTCAAGAGCGCTTTTCTGAACGGACTTCTCGAAGAAGAGGTGTACGTTGAACAACCTCCGGGTTTCTTGAAGGACGTAGGAGCTGACAAAGTATACAAGTTGAAGAAGGCACTCTACGGCTTAAAACAAGCTCCAAGAGCTTGGTACGATACCTTATCCTCTTTTCTACTTCAGTGTGGGTTCACCAAAGGCCTAGTGGACAAAACATTGTTTAGGATTAAGGATGGGGATCACATCTTATTGGTGCAAATCTATGTGGACGATATCATTTTTGGTAGCACCAATCCAGACTTGTGCGAGAAGTTCTCCAGTTTGATGAAAGGAAAGTTCGAGATGAGCATGATGGGAGAGCTCAACTACTTCCTTGGACTACAAGTGAGACAGCTTAAGGAAGGTATCTTCATCAACCAGGAGAAATACACCAAGGATCTGCTCAGGAAATACAACATAGAAGGGAAATCCTCAGTCAAAGTACCTATGGGAACCTCTCTACGTATCGATGTCGACAGCGAAGGTCGAGAGGTCGATCAAACCACTTATCGAGGTATCATCGGATCTCTTCTTTATTTAACGGCAAGTAGACCAGACATATCCTTTGCAGTAGGTGTATGTGCTAGATTTCAGGCAAGTCCTAAGGAAAGTCACCTAAATGCATCCAAAAAGATTCTTAGATATCTAAAGGGTACGCAGAGTGTTGGGCTCTGGTATTCGAAAGGTGGATCTTTCGAACTTATGGGTTATTCAGATGCGGACTTTGCCGGTTGTAAGATAGATCGAAAGAGCACATCAGGGACATGTCAGTTTCTAGGTGGAAGACTTGTCTCATGGTTTAGCAAGAAACAACATTCGATAGCTACAAGCACTGCTGAGGCAGAATATGTAGCAGCTGGAAGTTGTTGTGCTCAGATCTTATGGATGAAGCAACAGCTAATGGATTATGGTGTTGAGTGTAAGGAGGTTAAAATTATGTGTGACAATACAAGTGCTATTGCCATCACCCACAACCCAGTGTTACACTCCAGAACAAAGCATATTGATATTAAGTATCACTTCATCCGAGACCACGTTGAGAAAAAGGACATCACTTTGGAATATGTTGCAACGGAGGAGCAACTAGCAGATATTTTCACAAAAGCGTTATGTGAAAATAGATTCTCTCAACTAAGGTTAGAATTGGGAATGATAGAGTTGGGTTGAATGGTCAAATCTTATCTTCTTGTATTTAGTGCCATGAACTGTTTCGCATGTGAGGGGCGGTTTCATCAACTTTATGGCAGCTTTGGAGTTACACAAGCATTGAATGGTCATTCATATTGCATCCCGTGACTCAACAGTGATAACCCTATTGGGCTATAAATAAGAGGGTTTCTTTCAGAAGTTCATACCATCAACTTCCCATGGAGAAAAAGAAAGGAAAAGATGATGTTCCATTCTTTTATAGAGGAAAGAAACCGGCAGTCAAGTCCAAAGATTTTCAAGGAGAAAACTATCCAGAATCAACGAAGGGTGAACAGATTACGGAGCTTCCTGATAATCCAAGCAAGAATCCTATTCCCATCCAAGGTGAATGGATCCCCAAATACGAGGAGATCCACAACGATGGGATACTGGAATCGGGAGGAGAGTCTTGCACAAGAGGGACTCCTACTGCTGCACATTCTGGAAAAGGGCCTTCCTCAACCAAATGGAGAACCAAGGGAAATGGAGAGGAAGACCAGATGGGACTTTCTGAGGTCAGCAGCAGTCAAAGGGGTGATCATAACTAATCCAAAGACACTAAGAGGATTAGCGATGAAGATGGTCACTCCCAACTATAGTAAGCAGCTCCGGAGAGAAGAACAAGAAAAGGGAATAGCCACCCCCAGTTCTGTTATTAGACAAATAGGACTTTAGATGGCTAGTTCCCGCCTTAACGATAGATTCCTATTAGGCTGACCAAGGCCAAACAAAAGTTTCTAGGGAATTTAATAGGATATTGATTCATATGTAATGTATCTGGAAATCACTAAATGAACTTAAGGATATGTTCCAAGTGATATCTTTTAAATGAATCAAACTTGTTTCTCTCGCAATCTGTGTTCGAAAGGTAGTTCGAGAGGTCACCCGATCAGTTTGTCTACATACATTATGTCTCGAAGAAGGGTAGTTCGAGAGGTCACTTCGAAAGATAACAAACTGATATCTCTGAAAGGAGGAATAAGGAGGGTTAGGGATCAAAGGGAAGATCCCTAACCAGATCAAGATGGAGGAATAAGGAGGGTTAGGGATCAATCACTCAGGGGGAAGATCCTTAACCAGATCAAGACGGAAGAATAAGGAGGTTTAGGGATCAATCACTCAGGGGGAAGATCCTTAAACTCATGAGGAAGATCATTCACCTTCGAAAGGTGAATTTGATAAGCTCAACGGATATATGAGGTGGAACGGCTATCTTTGGACATAAATGCTAGCCACGTGGTCATCGGTTACTGACGGTTTTTCGCACTTAAGGGCATTATCTTGATTAGTGGGAGCATGCTTATTTTAAAATATCAATACTCCACTGTCTCAAAGCTTAAACCGTTCTATACTTTACCGAAATACCCTTACCAAAATACCTTATAAGCTGACCGTTATCAGGGGTATTTCTGACTTCTCACATCTTTTAAATCAACCGGGATCCTTCCACGGGTCAAACTCTCAACCCTACCCATATATCCAACCCGAATCCGCCTAATATAAAAGCAAAATCCTTCTTCTTTACCCGGATTCAAACTCAAAACCATATACCCAAAATCCCCAAATCCTTAGACGCTGTACACATTCCCTCCAAAACACACAAACTTTCTTCAATGGCGTCTGAATCATCATCTTCTTCATCTTCATCTTCATCCTCCAGTGCATACCAGAGAGAGCTAGACCACATACGCTCTCAGATTAAACAAGTCAAGGCGGGAAGCATCCTTGACAAAGATGGCTTCATCACCCACTCGCCAAATCCAACAATGGCGGAGAGAGTCTTGAAGAAATTTGAGAAGGCAGGACTAATGCGGTACATGACGCATGACTACCGAACCATTCATGACCTCGACTACACAGAATGGTTCGCTCATGCCAAGGTCACGAAGGGCAAGATTGAAAGCCGCTTCAACGAAATAGACATAACAATCTCTGTGGGTGATTTACGAGCAGCATTCGACTTTGCTACGTCGGAGGAGGCAGTCAAGCACCTATCGGACTACAACATGGATAAGCAGGAGTTTTGGGACAAAATCCGATTGGAGACTGCACCACCCAGAGCATCCTCTGCCCTCCGCAGATTTCATTTGAAGGAGAGGTTTGCCCTAGCCGCCGAGCTCATCATAAAATTCATCCTCGGCAAGGTGTCCGGAACAGACGAAGTCAATCTGGACACTCTGAAAATCCTCCACGCCATCTGGAACAACAACAAGTTGGACTGGGCTCACATCATCTTCGACTGCCTCAAACACCAAGTGCAGAGCTCAGTTTCCAACTCCGACCTGACAATCTACAAAAAGGTTGGTTTTGGCTTTGTTGTTCAATTTCTATTGAGACTGAAGGGCTTCGAACTGAGGGAAGGGCGAGAGGTTCATCGGAATACCTATATGGGTAGAACGAAACCTCAAGCTAAGGCAAAAGGTGCTAAGGATGCATCTTCACCCTCAAAGCCTAAGGGAAGGGGCAAAAGGAAAGCCCCAGCTAAGGAGAAGCGCTCTGATGACGAGCTTTTGGACACCCTAGTCAAGAGGGTTGAATTGAAAAGGAAGGCCAAGAGGACCAAGACTGCTGCTGTCACCCAGGTTCGAGAGGTGACACCGTCCGTTATACAAGTACCATTTGAGGACAGGGCACAAGCCCAGGGGGAACCTCAGGCTACACTGGCCACTGAGGTTGAGAGAGTGCCCCCTACCAAGTCCCTGTCAGGAACTTTAAGTGTTGATATACTTGCTGTTGATGGTGCTGAGGATGTTGATGAATCTGTTGGTTTGCCTCAAGAGGAGGCTCGAGAAGTTGAAGGTACTGGGATCAGTGATCCAGTACAGGGTATTGTTGAGGAACCACGACAGGTGGTTCGAGAGGTAGATATTCCAGCAGCTGAAGATCTAGATTGTGTGGTGGCTGCTGATGGTCAGGGCACTGTGGTCAGGAACCCAGTGCAAGCTTTTCTGAATGACGGGTTGACACATGATCTCTCGGTTGTTCGAGAGATAACTGAACAAGCTGTGGAGTGTGCATCAGCAACAGAAATCCTACCTGCTGACTCTGATGAGCTGAATGCTGAAATCACATCTCGATTGAATCAAAGTGTTGAGAATGTATCGAGTTTGGACGACTTCTCCAGAGTACTTCGCTGGATCAACTGGAGAACAGGTCCCTTTGATCAATTGATCTCAAGAGCAGCAGAGATGGAGGCTGAGGAACGATTTGCACTAAACTGGTTAGATCTCACTGAAATCCCAGCCGACGAGCTTCAAAACCGTGCCCATGAGATGCAAGTAATCAGGAGTAATCTTGGTCGATCTGACAAAGGAAAGGGCATAGCTGTTGATGCACAAGAAGATGAAGCCGAGCCTGAAGAAGATCCTGAACTAGATGCTCAATTTCGAGAGGATATCAGGCTTGCCACAGCAATATCCTTGGGACAAAGTGTAGAACACACGAGAGGTCCAGGAGAGACCTCTGGGGTTGCTCGAGATGATGCTGACACTCCTACTCCAACTGCAGCAATCCCCTTGTCCCAAGTGAGTGAATCTGCTCTAGAAGACCAGGTAGCTTCGAGAGGTGAATCCGAGACCTCTGAAGCACATGAGGTGGCACCTAACTCTGTCTTACTACTGCCACCACCTGAGTCCACACCCTCGAATGCAACAGATGAAGCTCAGACAGTTCGAGAGGGTGAAATTTTGTTGCTCCAACTCCCAGGCTTTCCCATCGATATGGTTAATAGGGAAAGGTGGAGTGCACCAGTTGCTCCTGAGATAATAGATATTCCAGATTCACCAGAGCATACTGAAGTGCAAACAAGTGAGCAACAAGAGCAGAATGAGGAGAACCCTGCTGGTTCGAGAGTTGAGGTTCAAGAAGGTGGAAACCGGGAAGCACCTGCCGATGAATCAACTCCTCCAGTAGATGATCACGTTCCCAGCACTGGTTCGAGAGGTAGTGTTGAGGGGGAACCTCAATCAGATGGAAACCGGGAAGCATCTGATGCAGAGACTCCCACCTTGGCCAATCCTACCTTACCAGCAGCTGAAGCTGAGGCTCCAGGTTCGAGAGGTGAAGAGCAAGAAGTGATCCATCCCTCAGGTGGAAACCGGGAAGCACCTGATATGGAGCTACCTTCGAGCTCTGATCCCAGTGTCCCTGCTGAACCTCAGGAAGTCAGTCGAGAGGTGGAATCACGAATGCAAGTCATGGGTGGAAATCTGGAAGCACCCAAGTCCCCTCCGACTAGAGGTACCACTCAATCTTCTTCTCCTTCTTCTTCTGACTTTGATCAACAGGCCGAACGAGCTTTCATTGGCGAGGTGCGTCAATTCATGGCTGATCAATCTCAGAGGATGGCTCAACTTGAGCATGTACTTGCTGTTGTTCGAAACGCTGCAATACCTGTGACTGGCTCCGGTGACTCCCAAGCCAATCACGAAGAACTTCTCGAACAAGCAGTGTGGGCTGAGAATGCAGCACAAAGGGCTGCGGATGAGGCTGCGGTAGCTCGAGCAGAGACTGAAAGGATGAGAACTGAATTCGCCGAGTTACGAGCAGAACTTCAAGCCCACCAACGCTCAAGTGAACTTCGACAGGATGTGATGCAAACCATACTCACTGACCTGTCGCACCAAATGCCTGCCCAAATCCATGCACTCTTCGACGGTTTGTCCTCCTTACTTTCCCTCCGCTATGATGCCAACAAGGGGGAAAAGAAGACTCAGGGAGGGACTTCAACCAGCAAGAAGAGGGCGGCAAGTGAACCAGCTGGACCTCCTCCTCCTCCAAAAGTTCCAAAGTCAACAAGAAAACAAATGGAGGAAGCTGAAAGAGCAGATATGTTAAGGATCCAGCGTTCACTGGAAATAGGAGAAAGAAGAGAAGAAGACAAGGAAATCAGAAGAAAGAAACAAGAACAACAAACAGCCAAAGAGAAGAGAGACAAGCTACTCCTACAGAGCTACAAGGCAGGGACCAAAGAAGACTCAAACGAATATCTTCATGGAATCATAGTAAGTCTTCTTACCAAAACTGACTTAGCTCTTCATAGCGGTCTCACTCTTCCGGAATGCATCGAATGGTGGAGAGATGGGGTGATTGAAGGCAACTTCATAGGTGAAGCCTTTGTCAATTACCTTCACCTGGATATATCAAACGAATATCTAGAGCAGGTGAACTTTGAAGACCTCCACAAGACACGAGCAGCCATAAACGAGAAGAGGAAAGCGAATAAGCAGTAAGCTCTCGATGTCTACATGCATTCGAATTTGATGTTGTTCTTTATCTTCTCTCTTTTCTGCTAAAGCCCTGTAAAACACTCCTGTTATGATAATATATATATCTTTTGTTGGGGTGTTGCGTGAGTTTGGTTATTCTTGCTTTAGTAGATCAGTTGTCAAACTTACCATATGCGCTGAAAATAAAATCAATGCTTTTTCTTTTTCAAATCAGCCATATAAGTAAGTATAAGTGTTGGCATCATCAAAAAGGGGGAAATTGTTAGGAACATCATGTAATAGGTTTTGATGATACCAACTGTTAAGTAAGAATCCCCAAGTCTCGATACATAGGCAAAACAATGTAAGTTCGATAAGTAAACTAAGAGCGAAAATACAACCGGGTAATTTGAGCTCAACTCGGGAAATATTTAAGCTTAAGGTAAACTTGTTTGAACAACTTAGAAGTTTTCGTGTTGTAAGCAAACAGATAGATCAGAAGCAGGCACGAGACAACTCTGGAGGAATAAGGGTCTACGAGACATCAACTAAGTCTCGAGACACAAGCCAAGTTCGAGAGGTAAGGACCTCTCGATATACCTATCGAGTTCGAGACGTAAAGAATATTCGAGAGATAGACCTCTCGATACATGGGATTGAAACATCAAGTGGTCGAGACATCTTTTATGGTCTCGATAAACCGGCACTTCTCCAAGAGGCTGAATGTTAGTCAACATGTGCAGATAAAATACTCTAAGTTTGGAGAAGAAGAATATCATGGAGATAAAATATTGAAGAGGTGCTGAGCGGGAGGTTTCAAAATGGACGGAAGTGGATGACACGTCAGACCTCCACCACAAACGGTCAAGAAGTGCACCAATCCTGAAGTGGTCAGATTCCCCAAACAAGGAATGATGGGAACATAAAAAGAGTAACTTTATCCAAAAGAAGCAAGTGAAGCATGAACTCAAGAAAGTGGAATATGGAATATTCACTACAAAACAAAAGGCTCAAGTTACAAGACCACTACTCCATGAAAAATGCTGAAATTGTGCAAAGACCCATGTTCGGCGTGGGAGACCAATTTCAAACGGAATAGTTTTCCCTCCACTCATATATAAGGACGTAAAGACACAAAGAAAATGAAGTGAAAAAAAAAAATAAGGGGTTGTGAAAAAGGTCAAGAGGTTAACAAGAGGTGTCTGATAAAAACGTTCTAGTGCAAAGTGCTTAACTTGGAATATCATCCTGATATTCAATACAGCGAGAGAACACATCTTAGTGTTCGAAGAGAGTTACAAAGCTAAACTGTCATACATCCAGAAGGTGACCAAAGCTGCTCTACATCAAAGTTGATTCAACGATAGCTTGTGGTCAGATTGGAGATTGTTACATTCAACTGTGACTATCAACAACGTCTTGCTTTGGATTAAGCAAGGGAGGTGGAGTATCCTGGCTGCTGTCCGAGCGAAAGAAACCTGAGGCTTGACGCGGGCTTGGTGATCAAAGGTCAAGTGCTCGAGAGGTGGAGTAACTGGAAGCGGGGAGAAAAACCTGAGGAGAGGGGGAGTAACCTGGCTGCTGTCCGAGCGAAAGAAACCTGAGGCTTGACGCGGGCTTGGTGATCAAAGGTCAAGTGCTCGAGAGGTGGAGTAACTGGAAGCGGGGCGAAAAACCTGAGGCTTGAGGCGGGCTTGGTGATCAAAGCTCAAGCGCTCGTTATTGTACTAGAAAGGGAAGTTTTTAGTGCAATCCTTCCAGGGAGTTTCTGGAAGAAGAGTGGAAGTAGGCGGGGTGGCCGAACCACTTAAAAATCTCTCTTGCATTTACTTTCTGTTTTTATCTCTCGCTAACTTCTCGATTGCACTGCATATAATCACACCTCTCGAACTAACCCAAACTCGTGCTAACTAAAAGGGGATAACATTTCCGCTGCGCATAAAACTTTGTCTTCACCTCGTGAGGTATCGAACCTAAACATCCTAAGTTCAATACACACGAGAGGTCGAAAAGATTTGCAAAATCTTATACAAGTCTATTCCACCCCCCCTCTAGACTTGTACCCCATCCCCTTGGGACCAACAATTGGTATCAGAGCAAGTTCTCTGATCGATATAAACCTTTGTTTATATTGCCTAGAGATCCTTCTTTGAAAAATCTTCGTAAATATTTTCAAAGCACGAGATAATTTTTCAATATGGACAGCATGTTGTCGAGACATCTTCTTTTTGATCTTAGCAGGTTTGACGACTGGAAAACANGAAGGGCAAGATTGAAAGCCGCTTCAACGAAATAGACATAACAATCTCTGTGGGTGATCTACGAGCAGCATTCGACTTTGCTACGTCGGAGGAGGCACTCAAGCACCTATCGGACTACAACATGGATAAGCAGGAGTTTTGGGACAAAATCCGATTGGAGACTGCACCACCCAGAGCATCCTCTGCCCTCCGCAGATTTCATTTGAAGGAGAGGTTTGCCCTAGCCGCCGAGCTCATCATAAAATTCATCCTCGGCAAGGTGTCCGGAACAGACGAAGTCAATCTGGACACTCTGAAAATCCTCCACGCCATCTGGAACAACAACAAGTTGGACTGGGCTCACATCATCTTCGACTGCCTCAAACACCAAGTGCAGAGCTCAGTTTCCAACTCCGACCTGACAATCTACAAAAAGGTTGGTTTTGGCTTTGTTGTTCAATTTCTATTGAGACTGAAGGGCTTCGAACTGAGGGAAGGGCGAGAGGTTCATCGGAATACCTATATGGGTAGAACGAAACCTCAAGCTAAGGCAAAAGGTGCTAAGGATGCATCTTCACCCTCAAAGCCTAAGGGAAGGGGCAA
>NC_044920.1:8031930-8056732 GCF_003576645.1 Ipomoea triloba | reverse complement strand
AGAGGTGGAGTAACTGGAAGCGGGGCGAAAAACCTGAGGCTTGAGGCGGGCTTGGTGATCAAAGCTCAAGCGCTCGTTATTGTACTAGAAAGGGAAGTTTTTAGTGCAATCCTTCCAGGGAGTTTCTGGAAGAAGAGTGGAAGTAGGCGGGGTGGCCGAACCACTTAAAAATCTCTCTTGCATTTACTTTCTGTTTTTATCTCTCGCTAACTTCTCGATTGCACTGCATATAATCACACCTCTCGAACTAACCCAAACTCGTGCTAACTAAAAGGGGATAACATTTCCGCTGCGCATAAAACTTTGTCTTCACCTCGTGAGGTATCGAACCTAAACATCCTAAGTTCAACACACACGAGAGGTCGAAAAGATTTGCAAAATCTTATACAAGTCTATTCACCCCCCCTCTAGACTTGTACCCCATCCCCTTGGGACCAACAACAGTAACCGTCAGGCCGGGCCGACCCCGCCTCCTCCGCCCCCAGCCCCCGGCTTCCAAAAGGGGATGCCCGCGCTCCGGCAGGCCACGACTGTGCTGACACAGATCTTGGATGGACTTCAAGGGAGCCCTGCGGCTCTTCCACCTGGTTTGTCGCGACGGGCGGAGGGCGGTCCGAGCACCCGTCGGCCTCGCACCCCGAGCCACGCGCGGACGAAGAGGTCAATTAGCCTCGGCCTTCGGCAAGGAGGGGAGGGGACGAGGTCCCTAGAGGACGGCTCGCGCAACGTGAGATGGGCGGAGCTCGGTCGGTTCGAGCTACCAAATCCGCTTTCGGACGGCTGAGCACACGGGTTCCGATCCGTGAACGTCTTGACTTTGGACCTCATGATGAGGTGCCCGCCGAGGGGTCGGCGTCGCGCCCGGCCCCAACTCGAGCAGGACTCGCGAGTGGAGAAATCCGGTGAGAATCGGGGCCGACCCTGACCTCACTACAACGAGATGGAAGAACTGCGCAGACGATTGGACGAGCTCCAAAGAAGATTGGAAACAAGGGAAGGGTCACCGATGCCGCAGGAGACACTGACCTCACCCTTCACTGAAGACATCATGGCCCAACCAGTGCCACGGGATTTTCGCTTCCCAACCATAAAGCTCTATTCGGGGTCGGCCGACCCTCGAGCTCACATCAATAGATATCGGGCGGCGATCATGATGACGGACGCAGCGACGCCGTTATGTGCAGAGGCTTCTTCGCATCCCTGGACAGCCAAGCCCAGGATAGGTTCACGACTTTACCCGAGGGGTCTATCTAATCTTTGCTGACCTCTTGGGGCATTTTCTGTCACACTTCGCAAGCAGTATCCCGAAGAAGAAGCAGTTGGCCACCATGTGCAAATTAGAGCAAGGGAATACGGAGAGCCTAACCGACTACCTGACCAGATGGAAGAAGGAGGCAAGATCGGTTGCGAACTTTGACGAGAAGGCGACTGTGCTGATTTTCACCAGCAATGTCAGGTTAGGGCCTTTTCATCGCGACCTCATCCAGAACCCACCGAAGACTTATGCGGCATTACTGGAGCGGGCAACGAGGTTCGCCGAGGCAGAGGAGGCTGAGCGGAAGAAGAAGGAAGAAGAGAGGGGGCACTGAGACAAGGCACCCCAAGAGGACTGCCGGGCTCCAAGGCCCCCGCGCCAGGGACCACGGTTGGCCCCGCTACGTTGCCTCACGCCTTTGACACACCCGCTGAGCGCCATCCTGAAGCACGCAGAGGTCATGGGTATCGTGTCATACCCGGCCGAGTGTTTGAAGATCTCGCCCAACGCCGACCCCAACAAATACTGTCGATTCCATAGACAGATAGGGCACGACATTAAAGAATGTATGGTCCTCAAACGCCAGATCGAAGAACTCATTTAGAGGGGATACCTCGGCCAATACGTGAAACAGCCCGGCCAAGGTAGGGCCCAAGGACCGAGCAATGTTTGGAAGAAGGAGGTGGATTACTCTCACCCCTAGAAGAAGCAAATCCATGTCATCTTCGGGGGGCTGGAAGGGGGTGACACGCAATCTGAGAGAAAGAAATGGGCCCGAAGCCTTTACATAGGGGAAGTCGTCCGTCAACCACATGAAAAGAAGCCAAGGAGGGAGCCCAATGTGTTCACGGACGATGACCTCCCAGATGGCCCCCTACCGCACCGCGATGCGGTGGTGATCAGGCTTGATATAACAACATCATCATGCACCGAGTGCTGGTGGACACAGGAAGCTCGGTGAATGTCATATAGCATGACACATTCGCTAAGCTTGGCCTGTCGAGGAAGCAGCTGATGCTAGTACCGATCCCGTTGGCTTGGTTCACGGGGGATTCCATCGAGGCAGAGGGCTCCATCAATCTGGAGGTAGAAATAGGCGACCTACCACACATCAAAAGGTGGGAGGTTGAGTTCGTGGTGGTGAGGCTCGAGGGCGCGCACAACATTATCCTTGGCCGCCCAGCCTTGAAGGACCTCTGGTGTGTCATATCCATGGAGCACCTGTGCTTGAAGTTCCCCACCCCCATCGGGGTCGGGACAACGAGAGGAGATCAGAAAGTCAGCTGGTGCTGCTACTTAAAAGCGTGTCGCCAAATCGGCAACAGGGACCTCCAGGTCGACACCATCGCCAAGAAAGCATTACAAGGCGAGGAAAGTCGGCCCCAAGCCGAACCCGTAGTTGAGACAGAGGACGTGGTGTTAGACCTCGGACGGCCTAAGAGGGTAGTAAAGGTTGGAACAGGATTACCGACTGAGCTACGGGGACGGATCGTTGAGGTCATCCGGCGTTTCAAGGACGTGTTCGCATGGGGCCCGGAGGACATGCTGGGACTCAATAAGGAGGTGATCACGCATAAGCTGGCAGTCGACCCGACGATCAAGCCAGTGCAGCAGAAGAAAAGGTACCTCTCGGCGGAGAGGCGAGAATTCGTTAAAAAGGATGTTAACACCCTCTTGGAGATCGGGCACTTCAGGGAAGTTCTATACCCTGAATGGCTCGCAAACGTGGTCCTCGCACCCAAATTGCCCACGTGGAGGATGTGCGTGGACTACACGGACCTCAATAAAGCGTGCCCAATGGATCCATTCCCGCTCCCAAACAACGAACAGTTGGTGGACAAAACAGCAGGCTGCGCGCTCATGAGCTTCCTCGACGCATTTCGCGGCTACCACCAGATATTCATGCACGAGGAAGACGAGGAGAAAACGGCTTTCACCACGCCAGAAGGCATTTTTTGCTATCGAGTGATGGCCTTTGGGCTCAATAACTCCGGGGCCACATACACGAGAATGGTCGCCAAAGTCTTTAAAAAGGTGTTCGGCCGGAACCTATAGGCTTACGTCGACGACATGATCGTGAAGAGCACCGAGACCAACCTCCACACGGATGACTTAACAAAGGTATTTTCAATTATGCGCCAGTTCGATTAACGCTTGAACCCCAAAAAGTGCCTCCAAGAGGGGCATAGAGCCCAACCCCGACAATGTCAAGGCCATACTGGAGATGGAGCCCCCGAGGTCCCTCCGCGAGGTCCAGCGCCTCAATGGTCGCCTGGCCGCCCTCGGACGCTTCCTTTCGAGGTCGGCCGAGAAATCCTTACTTTTCTTCGGGGTTCTCAAGAAGAACAGCGGTTTTGAGTGGTCGGCTGAGTGTCAGAAGGCCTTCGAGAACCTCAAAACCTATTTGATGTCCTTACCTCCCCTGTCCAAGCCGGAGAAGGGGGAAATCTTGTATTTGTACTTGGGTATCTCGCAACCCGCGATCAGCTCCGTGCTGGTCCGGGATGACGCTGGAATACAAAGACCCGTATTTTCAGGCTCACCCAGTGCACGTGCTCACAAACCTACCGCTAGAGGCGGTGCTAAGAGGCGTAGGGTCGGCAAGCCGACTTGTGAAGTGGTCCATGAGGCTCATCCAGTTTGACATCCATTTCAAGCCCAGACCAACCATCAAAGGGCAGGCCCTCGCAGACTTCATAGTCGAGTGCACAGCCTGCAACGCCACAGAGCAGGCGCGGAACGAGGAGGAAGAGTGGTGAACCCTATCAACTAATGGGTCCTCGAGTAGCAAGGAGTGCGGGGGAGGGGTCATCCTGGTATCCCCGGAAAGCTTCCGGGCGTACTACGCTCTCCGTTCCCATTTCAAATTATCAAACAACGAAGCTGAGTACGAGGCGCTGCTGTGTGGGCTCCAACTCACGGTGAGCATGAAGGTCGAAAAGTTGAAAATTCGGTGCGATTCCAGGCTCGTGGTCGGCCAAGTGTCCGGCGAGTTCGAAGCAAACGAAGAGAGGATGATCCGGTATCGCGACGTGGTGCTCCGGGTCCTGGGGCAGATCGCTCAACACGAAATTTTGTAAGTGCCAAGAGACCAAAACGCAGAAGCAGACACGCTCTCTAGACTCAGCCAGGGAACCCCAGAATACATCTCGAAGATCGCAAGAATAGAGGACCTATATAGGTCCAGCTTGGAGGCATATCCAGTCCTGCCCGTGCGAAGCCGCCTGCCTTGTTGGCTGGACCACCTCGTGCAGTACAAGAGGACGGGCACCCTGCCCCCGGATGAGGCCGACGCTAAGGCGGCAAAGAGATGCGCCTCGACATACGAGCTTATTGGGGATATCCTATATAAGAGGTCCTATAACGGGGCGCTACTAAGGTGTTTATATCCGGATGAAGCCCGGGCTCTTATCGAGGAGATTCACGAAGGAACTTGCGCGGCCCACCAGTGAGCGTACACCATGGCCCGGAGATCCATACTTCAAGGCTACTTCTGGCCGGGGATGGCGAATGAATGTGCAGATTACGCACGAAGCTGCCCAACCTGCCAACAATTTCAGGTCGGCCCGGGCCGGCCCGCAACTAACTACACTCCGATCAGCTTCGTCATACCATTCTCAAGGTGGGGTGATAAGCGCCAAGGATAGCACTTATAAGGGGTCTTTATTAGATTAAAAGCGCATCGTTTTGACATCCAATTACAACAATTGCATGCATTTCAGCTCAAATGCGATCAATTTCTTCTAACAACATTTCCAGAAAGAGTTTTGAACTATGTCATAGGTTGGAGAGGGATTTGAAGCTAAAATAGAGCAAATGACAAACAAGCCGAAATGCAGTAGCGCCCCACGCAGCCTCACACACGTGTCACTGGGCGTGGAATTATTCCAGAGAGCCACCACGCCACTCACACGCGTGTGAGCAAGCGTGGTCGGGCCAAGGGCTATTTTGGGAAATTTGTTCATTTTCTTTGTCACCTATATAAATCCCTTTTGCCCTAAACCTAAGAGGGAAAGGAGCGGAAGATAGATCAGAAAATTGATAGAATAGGATAGTTAGATCTAGAGGGTTTTCTCCCCTCTTGGGGGAAAATTCCTTCCATTCATAGTTAGAATAGATCAAGGGCAAGAAGGAAGATTGGGATTCAAGATCAAGGTTGTAAGATCCCCTTTTTCAAGGGGTGGTAACCATTCTCTTCAATTTCTAATTCAATACTTGTTTCTTTGAATTTCCTTTTCCTTTTCTTGTTTCTTAGTATACTAGAGTAGATTAGATAGGGGATTGGTGGCCCCATGGTAGATCTATGTGGATGTTTAATATTATTGCTTTGATTTGTGAATTGCTTGCTTGTTGGATGTTGAACTTGTGTGGATGATGTTCTTTAAGCTTTGTGCCTTTTGTGGCCACATTAGGTAGCAAACCCAAAGGAAGTGAGTGTGCGCGCGATAGCGGCCACCCACGAGTCTCACTCACCCACATCTCCGCTCTTAGTCCGAAAGGACAATATCTGAGAGCAGTGGTAGACAAAGTGTTCAATGAAATGCCCCAATCGAGTGAGGATGTGGGAGTCCAAAGTGGGACGCCACTTGGTAGTGTGTCATGAACTCCCTAGTCTATTCCACAACTTGCATTCACAAAACCAACCAAAGATAAACCACATGGAAAAGCCTAAAGCCCCAATCTCCACTTTACTTTTCTTTACTTTACACAACCTTTTATCAACCTTACCCTCTTACCAATGAATCCAACTCCTAGCCATTCCCGTAACGCTTTTCCTTCAACCTCTTAAATGCCAACACACCCATTCGATTTCCATTCGTCATCCTTGAGAGACACGACACTCGGGGAGTCTTGACTCTTCGTTTTACCACTACACCTTCACACACCCACTCACCCCATACAAACAATCATTGTCAAAATGGCGCCGTTGCTGGGGATGGAAAACGGTTTCGAATAGTGTTGACATCTTAGAATTAGAACTTTAAGAGTTCTTGAATTGCTTTCTTTTTGTTTATTTCGTTTTCTTAATTTTGTTATTTTGCTTGAAGAAGTGAGCTTCTATTATATTGAATATCTCGTGCTCACTTGCAACTACTTTTAGTTGCAAAAATTATTTGTTGTTGGCTAAGCTATTGTGCAGGAAATTCTCCTTAAGCAAACCTCTTGAAGCTTGCCAATAAGTGCTAAAATGAATCCCCATGGTTACCCACATCATTGGAGGACAATCCTATGCAAGTCCTCAACCCCAACCATATCCCTATTACCCCCATTCCACCTATGCTTACCCTCCACCTCCATACCCTTATCCATTTCCACATCACCAATTACCACCCCTTATGAAACACCAATTACCACCTCCATATCCCTATCCAATTCATACACCCAATCATCACCTACAACTTTATGAAACACCACCTCCACCTTTTCAAGAAAATTACCCTTCACAATCACCCAATTTCCAAGAAATTGACTCATTAAGCTCCAAAGAAATATCCCAAAACATAGAGAGTAAGCTTGTGCAAATAATGAAGCAACACGACCCAAGCTATACTCACGAGTCAAATTCCCACCTAAACACCTACTACCCACATCCATCACAAATTCACCAAGAAAACAACACTACCCATTCCTTTGAAGCACTACCCTTTTTCCCATATAATACCCATATAGATCCTTGTGATTATATCCCACCGGCCACCGATGAAATTGAAATTCTAAAAGCAAAAATTGACAAATTCACTAGGATGGCCAAGGAGGATACGGCTAAACTAAAAGCCGAAATCAAGAGCGAACTAAAGGACTATCTCGCTACCCTCCGGAAAGAAGGACTTCCATTAGAAGAAGTTGAAACGAAGATGCTATCTATGATGGAGGAGCTCATGAAAATGAATGAGTCCAGAGCTAACTCCACTATCATAGATGACATCCCCACTTTGGAATCCCATCCTAGGATTATACAAGAGGACGAAAACGCGCAAAATGCTAGGGAAGAGGAGAATGTTGAAGAGAAAATGGATTGTTATGCCCCGGTGCTTGAAGAAGTTCCAATTTTCGAATTGGAAAATCAAAAGGAGGTAGAGATGGAAAGTGAGGATGATGACATTGAGCTAGTATGGGAAGATGAAGAGCCAAAATATGGTAAAATTTCTAATCTTTCTTGTGCTAATTTTCTTGACAACCCTTGTGCTCTTATTGCAAACACCCTTGACACTTGTGTGGATGACTCCCTTTGCATTAATATTTCCATTACATGTGATTATGATTGCTTTAAATTTCGGCAGGATGATTCCATGAAAAATTTTGATATATTGATTAATGATTGTAAGGATTCTCTTTTGTTTAAATATGATTATGATTGCTTTAAATTTTTAGAAGATGAATCCTTTGTCTTGGGTGAGAGTGAGTTGGTGAGTGAAAGGGATGATGCTTCATTCTATTCGTGTGAGAGTGTGAGTGACTTTTCTAACCCAATAGAGTGGAGTGATGAAGAAAAGGAGTGTGAGGAAGAGATGGTGGGAAATGATAGGTCTTTCACGTTTGATCTTATGAAAAGAGTTGAGTGGAGAGAGTTGACCACACTCGAGATTGAGGAAGGGAGTGAGGAGATAAGGTTTGAAACAAACGAGAAAATCTTTAGGGGGGGAAGAGAGGAAAAAGGAAAGGAAGCAGACACCATCCTAAAAGAGTTGAGGAGAGTGTTTAATGTTAACATTCATCCAACCTTGCATGTTGTTCTTCCTTTATTCTTGTGGGTATTCAAGGATGTTTCCCACCTTGGGACATTCCTTGAAGCTAAGGTTCACGGGACGCTTGGTCGGGTCCCAAAGTCTGTGTGCCTTGAAGGATAGGCCACACCATGTCTGGCCAGGAGACGTAAAACCATGGCGCTATAACACCCCGACTCGGCTGTACCGAACAATCGGAGTAGTTACCGCCACACCTAGACTAAACCCAATCACATACAGATAGGATTCATTCTAGATGCACAGGCTAAAGATAAGGAACTGTACTATATCATCATGATCATCATAACTTGATATATATATTCATGGCATCAACAAAAGAGTAGCTAAGCTAGCTACTAACAAGTACCAAAGTTTAGTTACAAACCACTGAGAGAGTTTGAGATAGACCCGACCCACTAGCCATCTTAGTACAAGCATGGCTACAAAAGATATATACACAAAAGGTCAGACTTGACTTCCCACCCTAGACACTACCTAGTCTAACGAGTGGTACACCGGCCCAGTGTAGGTGCCCCAAACAAGGTGCCACTCACCCTCGAACCAGGTGATGTGGTCTAGAAAGTTGCAGGTATTGATATGCATCATCCATTCGTCATGATACTCCGGGGGACTCGGGTCCCACGGGTAAGGATAGCGAACAACAAACTCGAGAGGATCACTATCGGGTAAAACCTCTATGGGGTAGAACCCATAGCTAGCCTGAATAATGTCTAGAGGGCACAACGGTTCAACAGGGACTGGTGACCAAACCGGTACCGCCGGTGAGACAGACGTGGGCACAGGGTCGGGTGTACAAGTCAGCACTGGAGGATCTGGAGCGTAGCCGGGGGTGTACGGGTCATCATCAGACAAAAAATGCATGTAATCATCGTAATCCAGAACGGGGAACTCAAACTCCGATGGATCGGAGTCCGCTGGGCTGCATGAACCCACACTAGATTCCATCTGATAACGCACACAATGAAGTGTAGTTAGCACGACGGCTAAGTAAGGAAATCCATTGTCACTCGAAAGTAAACAAAGGTTTCAAAAACAACATAAAACTCAGAAACTGTAAACTTTACCCATCAATTGCAATCTACCTGCAATCGGTTATCAACAAAAGAAAGTATAGCATAGTATATGAGAGACATCAGCATATAATACTTTCTTTTCTGAGAATTCCAACATTTAATTCAGAAAGTGAGTTCAACAACACACACACTTTACTGTTCAGAACTCGTGACATTCTATTCTTCAATCTAGTTACGGAGTAACTAGATTTTCATAGTTAGTAAAATTTTACTTAGTTTCCCCCTGGATAAGTGTAAGGCATACTTGGAATATTTTCAAGCACCTCGGGCCGCGGCACTCATGCCTCCCGCAGGTCAACATCTCAATAACTTTGGGGCCCCGGCTGATAAGCCTCCCGCAAAGTCAAACGTCTCAATAACTTCCGGGCCCCGGCTCGCAAGCCTCCCAAGAAGTCAAACATTTCAATAACTTTCAGGCCACGGCTCCCGCAGGCCTCCAGTAAGGTCAAACACCTCATTAACTTCCGGACCCCAGCTCGCAAGCCTCCCAAGAAGTCAAACATTTCAATAACTTTCGGGCCACGGCTCCCGTAGGCCTCCCGTAAAGTCAAACATCTCATTAACTTCCGAGCCCCGGCTCGCAAGCCTCCCAAGAAGTCAAACATTTCAATAACTTTCGGGCCACGGCTCCCGCAGGCCTCCCGTAAAGTCAAACATCTCATTAACTTCCGGGCCCCGGCTCGCAAGCCTCCCAAGAAGTCAAACATTTCAATAACTTTCGGGCCACGGCTCCCGCAGGCCTCCCGTAAAGGTTTTCAAAACATTCTTTCTGTCCTTGTGTTTAATTAGTATATTCACGTGATGACTCAACGATCATTCTTATCCAAATATATCTCCAAAATACACATAGTTATTAATGACTTTTCACCATGAAATTCCAAGTGGCAAGGGTCACACTTGTTTCTTAAAAACACAATTTTTCCCCAAATTAATGAACATAATGTACAAAATAATATTTGAGCTTTCAAAAATTGACTCGGTCGCCCGTAGGCCTTCTAAGCATCATAACATTCGGGAGCAAAAACATCGGGGAAAAGTTCGGTCGAAAACGGCTTCGCGTCGCGCGGGCTCGCGGTTTCCCGCAGCGGCGGACGCACGGCGGACGCGTGCGTCCGGGCAGCGTCCACACGTTCGGCATTGACGCCGAAAAACTCGGCGCCACGGACGCGCGTCCGTGGTTGCGTCCGGCCTTTCGGCCGTGACGTCGTAGTCTCGGACACCCGCGGACGCGCGTCCGTGGTGGCGTCCAGCCTTTCGGCCGCGACGCCGAAATCCTGGGCGCCGATGGACACGCGGTGGACGCGCGTCCATCCGATTCTGCCAACTTCGGGCAGCAAGATCTGGGTTGTAACGCCCCGTTTTTCCACTATTCTCACCAGTATAAGCCTCAATGAACGTAAACACAACATATACATGCATAAGTTAAATATGAACATGCATACAAAAATTACCAAAAATCAAGATGTAGTCTTTTGAGCCAACTTGTAGATCCATAAACTTAACACATAATTTTCAAATAAAAATTCTAGTCACATAATTTACTAGCATTTGATCACCTTCAAGTGACTAAACCAACTTAAGGGATTCCTTACCTCCCAAGTAGATTTTAAAACCGTAGAAAGTTGATGATCTTCTCCTTCAAACCTTTCACCAAAGATCCTAAACAAAATCACCATAATAACAACATTTTCATGAATCCTTAGTTTAAACTTAAGTTCTAGGAAGGATTCTAGTCATATTAACCGAACAAATCCAAAGTTTTTACCTATTATTGAGCACTTGAGTTGAAGAGAAAGCTAGGGAGTCTTTTGATCACAATGTAGAAGAATGAGGTTTCCTTCCTCTTCTTTTCCTTCTAATTTCGAAAATGGGAGATGAGAGAGAGGGTGATGTGAGGTTAACTTGAAGCTTAAGGCACAAGTATGATCATCCCATACTTCTTATGACACTCCATTAATGAATTTACCAAGTGGTAATTAAGAGTGACACTTGTCAAATCCCCATGGTAGATCTTGAAGAGTAGAATTTATTTTGCCAGTTTGGGATCAAATCAGATAAAGGTGTGGAGGATTATAACTTAATTCGGGAAAATTCTAACACCAAAATTATTCTAAAAATAATCCCGTCATTAACCACTAAAATCGGGAATTTTTCGGTCTCCATCCCGTCATTAACCACTAAAATCGGGAATTTTTCGGTCTCCCGCCCGTCATTAACCACTAAAATCGGGAATTTTTCGGTCTCCCGCAAAATTTAGGTACGAAGGTCCGTAACAATTTCACTCTTACAGTCCATTTAAATTTCTCTTGAATTAAGTAGGAAGTTCAGGCTTAATCGTATCGTACTTAATAATCCATTTTCTAGAAAAATTCGAATTGTAAGTAAATCCTTAAAATTTTCGGTTCGTGACCGGTACGTAAATCGTAGCTTATTAATAACTTAGTCTAAAAAAAATTCTTCTGAAGTACCGAGAGATCTTCTCATAAATGTCATAGCTTAAAAAAAAATTATTTTCGAACCCTAACTTTGTCGGAAAACCGAAGGGTTACAGTCTTCCCCCCTTAAAATAGTTTCGTCCTCGAAACTTCCTTTTTGGTATCCACGGATTCCAAGTAGATTACTACCCACCTTCTTTTACCCAAAACGAATTTCTAGCATGCCTAGTTCTTAACACATAATTTGTTTAGGCACATAAAGGTTAGATTGGTAACACGCACCTGAGTTAAATAATTCCGGATAGCGTCCCATCATAACGCTTTCCAACTCCCATGTAGCTTCCTCGGGACTGTGGTTCGACCATTGGACTTTGATCATTTTGACTGATTTCCTCCTCGTATCTCGTGTTTTCGAGTCCAAGATTCGAATTGGTCTTTCCTCGTAGGTCAACGAATCATCCATCTCCAGTTCCTCAGGCTCTAATACATGGGATGCATCAGGTACATACTGTTTAAGTTGAGAAACATGGAATACGTTATGTACTTTATCAAGCTCAATCTGTAGGGCCAGTCGATAGGCTAAATTCCCTATCCTCTCCAGAATTTCGTAAGGTCCTATATAACGAGGATTGTTAGGAACATCATGTAATAGGTTTTGATGATACCAACTGTTAAGTAGAAATCCCCAAGTCTCGATGCATAGGCAAAAACGCTGTAAGTTCGACAAGTAAACCAAGAGCGAAAATACAACCGGGTAACTTTGAGCTCAACTCGGAAAATATTTAAGCTTGAGGGAAATTTGTTTGAACATCTTAGAAGTCTCGTGTGTTGTAATCATATAGACAGATCAGAAGAAAGCATGGGACAACACTGGAGGAATAAGGGTCTGCGAGACATCAACTAAGTCTCGAGACATAAGCAGAGTTCGAGAGGTAGGACCTCTCGATACAGTTATCAAGTTCGAGACATAAACAGAGTTCGAGAGATAGACCTCTCGATATTTGAGTTCGAGACATCAAGCGATCAAGATATCAACCTTAGTCTCGATACACTAACAATTCTCCAACAAAGCTGAAGGACGGTCATACTTAAAGTCTGGAGAAGAAGAATATCATGGAGATGGAATAATGAAGAGGTGCCGAACGTGAAGATTTCAAAATGGGCGGAAATGGATGACACGTCAGATTTCCACCACAAACGGTCAAAAGGTGCACCAATGCTGAAGTGGTCTGATTCCCTACAAACAAGGAATAATGAGAATATAAAAAGAGTAACTTTTACCAAAAGACGAAAAGTGGAGCATGGACTCAAGAAAAGTGAACTATGGAACATTCACTACAAGACAANTAATCCCGTCATTAACCACTAAAATCGGGAATTTTTCGGTCTCCCGCAAAATTTAGGTACGAAGGTCCGTAACAATTTCACTCTTACAGTCCATTTAAATTTCTCTTGAATTAAGTAGGAAGTTCAGGCTTAATCGTATCGTACTTAATAATCCATTTTCTAGAAAAATTCGAATTGTAAGTAAATCCTTAAAATTTTCGGTTCGTGACCGGTACGTAAATCGTAGCTTATTAATAACTTAGTCTAAAAAAAATTCTTCTGAAGTACCGAGAGATCTTCTCATAAATGTCATAGCTTAAAAAAAAATTATTTTCGAACCCTAACTTTGTCGGAAAACCGAAGGGTTACAGTCTTCCCCCCTTAAAATAGTTTCGTCCTCGAAACTTCCTTTTTGGTATCCACGGATTCCAAGTAGATTACTACCCACCTTCTTTTACCCAAAACGAATTTCTAGCATGCCTAGTTCTTAACACATAATTTGTTTAGGCACATAAAGGTTAGATTGGTAACACGCACCTGAGTTAAATAATTCCGGATAGCGTCCCATCATAACGCTTTCCAACTCCCATGTAGCTTCCTCGGGACTGTGGTTCGACCATTGGACTTTGATCATTTTGACTGATTTCCTCCTCGTATCTCGTGTTTTCGAGTCCAAGATTCGAATTGGTCTTTCCTCGTAGGTCAACGAATCATCCATCTCCAGTTCCTCAGGCTCTAATACATGGGATGCATCAGGTACATACTGTTTAAGTTGAGAAACATGGAATACGTTATGTACTTTATCAAGCTCAATCTGTAGGGCCAGTCGATAGGCTAAATTCCCTATCCTCTCCAGAATTTCGTAAGGTCCTATATAACGAGGATTGTTAGGAACATCATGTAATAGGTTTTGATGATACCAACTGTTAAGTAGAAATCCCCAAGTCTCGATGCATAGGCAAAAACGCTGTAAGTTCGACAAGTAAACCAAGAGCGAAAATACAACCGGGTAACTTTGAGCTCAACTCGGAAAATATTTAAGCTTGAGGGAAATTTGTTTGAACATCTTAGAAGTCTCGTGTGTTGTAATCATATAGACAGATCAGAAGAAAGCATGGGACAACACTGGAGGAATAAGGGTCTGCGAGACATCAACTAAGTCTCGAGACATAAGCAGAGTTCGAGAGGTAGGACCTCTCGATACAGTTATCAAGTTCGAGACATAAACAGAGTTCGAGAGATAGACCTCTCGATATTTGAGTTCGAGACATCAAGCGATCAAGATATCAACCTTAGTCTCGATACACTAACAATTCTCCAACAAAGCTGAAGGACGGTCATACTTAAAGTCTGGAGAAGAAGAATATCATGGAGATGGAATAATGAAGAGGTGCCGAACGTGAAGATTTCAAAATGGGCGGAAATGGATGACACGTCAGATTTCCACCACAAACGGTCAAAAGGTGCACCAATGCTGAAGTGGTCTGATTCCCTACAAACAAGGAATAATGAGAATATAAAAAGAGTAACTTTTACCAAAAGACGAAAAGTGGAGCATGGACTCAAGAAAAGTGAACTATGGAACATTCACTACAAGACAAAGAGGTTCAGTTACAAGATCACCACTCCATGAAATATGCTGAAAATACGCAAGACCCATGATCAGCGTGGGAGACAAACTTCAAACGGAATAATTTTCCCTCCAACGGAATTATTCCTCTACTCTCATATATAAGGACGTAAAGACACAAAAAAAAAAGGTGGAGTTAAAAAAAAAAGAAAAGAGGTTCGAAATTCTTAAGAAGTGTCTGTCTAAAACGTTCAAGTGCAAGTGCTCAACTTGGAATATCATCCTGATATTCAAAACAGCGAGAAAACACATCTTAGTGTTTCAAGAGAGTTACAAAGCTTAAACTGTTATACATCCAGAAGGTGACCGAAGCTGCTCTACATCGAAGTTGATTCAACGATAGCTTGTGGTCAGATTGGAGCTTGTTACATTCAACTGTGACAACCAAAAACACCTTGCTTTGGATTAAGCAAGAGAGGTGGAGTAACCTGGCAGCTGTCCGAGTGAAAGAAACCTGAGGCTTGACGCGGGCTTGGTGATCAAAGGTCAAGTGCTCGAGAGATGGAGTAACAAGAAGCGGGGCGAAAAACCTGAGGCTTGAGGCGGGCTTCGTGATCAAAGCTCAAGCGCTCGATATTGTACTAAATAAGGGAAGTTTTTAGTGCAATCCTTCCAGGGAGTTTCTGGAAGAAGAGTGGACGTAGGCGGGTTGGCCGAACCACTTAAAAATCTCTCTTGCATTTACTTACTGTTTTTATCTCTCGCTAACCTCTCGATTGCACTGCATATAAACTCACTTCTCGAACTAACTCAAACTCGTGCTAACTAAAAGGGGATAACATTTCCGCTGCGCATAAAACTTTGTCTTCACCTCGTGAGGTATCGAACCTAAACATCCTAAGTTCAATACACACGAGAGGTTGAAAAGATTTGCAAAATCTTATACAAGTCTATTCACCCCCCCTCTAGACTTGTACCCCATCCCCTTGGGACCAACAATTGGTATCAGAGCAAGTTCTCTGATCGATATAAACCTTTGTTTATATTGCCTAGAGATCGTTCTTTGAAAAATCCTTTAAAAGTTTTCAAAGCACGAGATAATTCTTCTAATATGGATAGCATGTTGTCGAGACATCTTCTCTTTGATCTTAGCAGGTTCGATGACTGGAAAACACGCATGCTTGCGTATCTATCAGCCCTCCATGATGAGATGGCCGATGTAATAACATCTGGACCAGTCAAGATCATGATGATAAACACGACTGCTGAGCAAACCAGAGATACACCAAAGTATGTCCCCAAACCCAGGGAAGAATGGACAAGTGATGATAGGAAGAGAAACAACTTGGACAACATTGCCAAGGATATTCTCTTCAGAGCTATAGACGAAACCATCTTTCCAAAAGTAAGAAAATGCAAGACGGCGAAAGAGGTATGTGATACTTTGATGTTGATTGGTGAAGGTGACGAACAGGAGAAGGAGAACAAGCTTACCGTGGCCATGAAGAAGTTCGAGGACTTCAAGATGAAGCCAGGGGAAAGCATCGACAGCATGGAATCTCGTTTCATGAAGCTATCAATAGAGATCAGTGATCTCGAGAAGGAGATTCCACAAAAGGAGCTAAACCTGAAGGTCTTACGAGGCCTTACCAAGGAGTGGGAAATGAAGGTGATCACAATGCGTGATCACAGGGATTTGAAGAACACCACAACCGACCAACTATTCAGAGATCTCAAAGCCTTCGAATTTGAGATGTTTCCAAGAGATGAGGATGTGGTGGACAGACGGAATGTGGCACTGGTTGCGGACCAACCAACCACCTCCTCAAGGTCAGACTCTAATCCCACTGATTTTTTATCTGACGAACAGTTTGCTTTCTTCATAAGAAAATTCAGGAAGTTCATGAAGAAGACACCGGAAAGCAATACAAGTTCACCTTCCTCCTCAAGAAGGAAAAATGAGAAATACACATCCAGAGGAATGGAGGAAGAAGATCAAGGTCTATGCTACAACTGTAGGAGACCGGGGCACTTCAAGGCTGACTGTCCTTACCCTAAGGTAAGCAAGCATCAAGGCCTAGAATGTAGGAACTCCAGGAGAAAGGAGGAACCTAAAGAGAAGCCAGCACAAAGTGGCTTCAAGGGAGATACAAAGAAACATCTGCGCAGAAAGGCGCTTGTTGCTGAGGAACTCGAGAGAACAATCGAGGAGTCCGAGACGTCGAGCTCCAGTGAAAGCAGCAGCAGCTCAGAGGATGAGAGGGGGCTCATCTGCTTATACACCGAGGAAGAAGAGAATCAATGCCTAATGGCCATTGACAATGAGGTAACCTCTACTTCCACATCTCGCTGCTCTACTTCTACCTCTCGTTGTTCTTCCTTCAGAAGCGATGAAGATCCCTTTGAGATGCTTGAAACATTTAAAAGGGATCTCGCAGTCGCTAACAGCACTCATGCCAAAATCAGGGAAGAAAACAGCAAGCTAACCGCTGAAAGAGATATGCTTAAGAACGTCTCGAAAGAGAATTCAGAGCTAACTCTCAAAGTAAGTGAGTTAGAAGCTAAAATAATCCAACTGACTGAAGAGTGCAAAACTCGAGAGATCACAGAAAATGATCTTAGAAAGGTTATAGCATCATACTCTAATTCCTCCAAAGCTATGGAGAAAATGGTGAATGATCACAGACCTACAAGTGATAGAACCGGTCTAGGGTTCCATCGAGACCATCTCTCGAGAAATAAACAGACCAACGGTTTGGGAACTTCAAGAAATGGAGGATCTCAACCCAAACCAAATAAAGGTCATAAAGGACCAACAGAAAAGACCAGGGTAGCTATTCATAAACCGTCCCTATACACCAGAAATGGAAAGTATAGGAAAGCTACGAAGAATGGCCGGGTAAACAATATCGAGAGATCACCTTGCTATCTCTCGCAAGGCCATTCCAAGTACAAAAAGAGCTACATTCCATATAATGCGCCTCAAGGCAAATATGGAAGGTCTGAGATCCACATAGTTAGGAACTCACGGATGGAGAAAGGCAGACTCTATCCATCTAGTGAGAATTGGTCATCGAATCACAATTTCTGGAAGAAACCTCACTTTCAGCAATTTCACATGACCAAACAGCGTATGAAAGGCATGGTGCATAAGCCGATCGAAAAGTCTATACCTAAGTTGATTTATGCACCAAAGAGGCCTAAAACATTTGCTAGCATTCCTTATGATTATCAAACGTACAATGGCTACATTGCGCCTAGGCCTGGAATAATGGGCACAAGGTATAAATGGATGCCTAAACTCACTAACCCACCAGGACCCAAAGTTTGGGTACCTAAACTTGCTTAATTTCCTTGCAGGACACCAGGGACGTGTGGTTCATTGACAGTGGATGTTCGAGACATATGACGGGAAATCTAACACTGCTTGAGAACATCCAACCTATCGAAGGTCCCTTGGTGACATTTGGCGACAACGAGAAGAAGGGACGCACAAAAGCTGTTGGTGAAATTCAAAAGAATGAGCTGGTTATTAAGGGAGTATCCTACGTTGAAGGGCTCAAGTTCAATCTCCTTAGTACAAGCCAGTTCTGTGACAAAGGCTACAAGGTTGTCTTCACCAAAAGCAAATGTCAGATTATGAACGAGGAATCTCTCGAAGTCGTCTTGGAAGCAGCAAGGAAAGGAAACATGTACATAGTGGATTGGAGGTCTGCAAAACCATCCCTATGTATGCTAGCAAGGAGCAAGGAAGATTTATGCTGGGATTGGCATAGTAAGCTTAGTCATCTGAACTTCAAGACTATCAACAAGCTTACTAAGAGGAACCTAGTGGAAGGACTGCCCAAAGTGACGTTTCGAAAGGATAAAATTTGTGAGGCATGTCAACGTTGCAAACAGATCAAATCCTCCTTCAAGAGCAAAGCCGAGACATCATCCACTAGACCATTAAGTCTTCTTCACATGGACTTATTTGGCCCAGTGGATCCACCCAGCATAAAGGGAAAGAAGTACACTCTTGTGGTAGTAGATGACTACACAAGATTCACATGGACCGTGTTCTTAACCAAGAAAAGTGAGACAAAAATTGCCCTGCCAAATCTCTTGAAGCAAGTTCAAGTTGAAAAGGATGTCTCGATACTAAAGATCCGGTCAGATCAAGGTGGAGAGTTCATAAATCAAGTAATCGAGAGCTACTGCAACGAGAACGGGATTCATCATCAACTGTCAGCTGCTCGAACGCCTCAACAGAACGGGGTTGCTGAAAGAAGGAATAGAACTCTCAAAGAAGCCGCAAGGACCATGCTCTCACAAGCCAACATATCACAAGGATTTTGGGCAGAAGCAATCAACACAGCGTGCTATACCCAAAATCGGTCCTTGATCGTGAAAGGAGTTGGAAAGACTCCATATGAGTTGTGGAATGAAAGAAAACCGAATGTAAGCCACTTCCACACATTCGGGTGCAAATGCTATATCCACAACAATGGGAAGGCTCAACGAAGAACTTTTGAAGAAAAGGCAGATGATGGAGTATTTCTAGGATACTCATCAACAAGCAAAGCATTCAGAGTCTTCAACAAGCGGAGTTTAGTGGTTGAAGAGTCCATACATGTTACCTTTGATGAAAGGGCATCGACAGATCAACCATCAAAGACAACGGAAGCAGCTGAGGAAGATCAGCCAGAGTCTATCGAGAGATCAATCTTACCTCTCGAAGACAAGCAGTCTATAGTTCGAGACGTAGCGGAACTCCAGTCAGAATCAGATGATGAAGAGCCTACCAAGAAGAAAGCTCCTGACTCAGTTGATCAAATCCAGATCATAGATGTTCAACCCACATCTCAACCTTCAACGGAAGCATCAACTGAGGAGCCACAACCCAACCTAAAATGGTTGAAGAGTCACCCTGCTGATCAAGTGATTGGAGATGTACGTGACAGAGTTCAAACCAGATCAGATCAGCATACAGAGAAAGCATGTTTGCTTGCTTTCTATCGCAAATAGAGCCTAAGGTGATCGAAGAGGCTCTATGTGATCCAGATTGGGTGCAAGCCATGCAAGAGGAACTTCATCAGTTTGAACGGAACGATGTTTGGGAACTAGTTCCGAGACCTCATCATCAGAATGTCATTGGTACAAAGTGGGTTTTCAGAAACAAGATGAATGAGGATGGAATTATTGTTAGGAACAAGGCCAGACTTGTTGCCAAAGGCTACTGTCAGGAGGAAGGAATAGATTTTGATGAAACCTTCGCTCCAGTGGCACGTCTCGAAGCCATACGCATCTTTCTCGCATATGCCGCCTTCAAAGACTTTAAAGTATATCAAATGGATGTCAAGAGCGCTTTTCTGAACGGACTTCTCGAAGAAGAGGTGTACGTTGAACAACCTCCGGGTTTCTTGAAGGACGTGGGAGCTGACAAAGTATACAAATTAAAGAAGGCACTTTACGGCTTAAAACAAGCTCCGAGAGCTTGGTATGATACCTTATCCTCTTTTCTACTTCAGTGTGGGTTCACCAAAGGCCTAGTGGATAAAACATTGTTTAGAATTAAGGACGGGGATCACATCTTATTGGTGCAAATCTATGTGGACGATATCATTTTTGGAAGCACCAATCCAGACTTGTGCGAGAAGTTCTCCAGGTTGATGAAAGGGAAGTTCGAGATGAGCATGATGGGTGAACTAAACTACTTCCTTGGATTACAAGTGAGACAGCTTAAGGAAGGTATCTTCATCAATCAGGAGAAATACACCAAGGATCTGCTCAGAAAATACAATATAGAAGGGAAATCCTCAGTCAAAGTACCCATGGGAACCTCTCTACGTATCGATGTCGACAGTGAAGGTCGAGAGGTCGATCAGACAACTTATCGAGGTATCATCGGATCTCTTCTCTATTTAACTGCTAGTAGACCAGATATATCCTTTGCAGTAGGTGTATGTGCTAGGTTTCAGGCAAGTCCTAAGGAAAGCCACTTAAATGCATCTAAAAAGATTCTTAGATATCTCAAAAGTATGCAAAGTGTTGGACTTTGGTATTCGAGAGGTGGATCTTTCGAACTTATGGGTTACTCAGATGCGGACTTTGCCGGCTGTAAGATAGATCGAAAAAGCACATCAGGGACATGTCAGTTTCTAGGTGGAAGACTTGTCTCATGGTTTAGCAAGAAACAGCATTCAATAGCTACAAGCACCGCTGAGGCAGAGTATGTAGCAGCTGGAAGTTGCTATGCTCAGGTTTTATGGATGAAGCAACAATTACTGGATTATGGGGTTGAGTGTAAGGAGGTTAAGATCATGTGTGACAATACAAGTGCTATTGCCATCACCCACAATCCAGTATTACATTCTAGAACAAAGCATATTGATATTAAGTATCACTTCATCCGAGACCATGTTGAGAGGAAGGACATTATTTTGGAATATGTTGCAACGGAGGAGCAACTAGCAGATATTTTCACAAAAGCGCTATGTGAAAATAGATTCTCTCAACTAAGGTTAGAGTTGGGAATGATAGAATTGGAATGAATGGTCATATCTTATCTTCTTGTATTTAGTGCCATGAACTGTTTCGCATGTGAGGGGCGGTTTCATCAACTTTATGGCAGCTTTGGAGTTACACAAGCATTGAACGGTCATTCATATTGCATCCCGTGACTCAAAAGTGATAACCTTATTGGGCTATAAATAAGAGGGTTTCTTTCAGAAGTTCATATCATCAACTTCCCATGGAGAAAAAGAAAGGAAAAGATGGTGTTCCATTCTTTTATAAAGGAAAGAAACCGGCAGACAAGTCCAAAGATTTTCAAGGAGAAAACTATCCAGAATCTACGAAGGGTGAACAGATTGCGGAGCTTCCTGATAATCCAAGCAAGAATCCTATTCTTATCCAAGGTGAATGGATCCCCAAATGCGAGGAGATCCACAACGATGGGATACTGGAATCGGGAGAAGAGTCCTGCACAAGAGGGACTCCTACTGCTGCACATTCTGGAAAAGGGCCTTCCTCAACCAAATGGAGAACCAAGGGAAATGGAGAGGAAGACCAGATGGGACTTTCTGAGGTCTGCAGCAGCCAAAGGGATGATCATACCTAATCCAAATACATTAAGAGGATTAGCGATGAAGATGGTCACTCCCAACTACAGTAAGCAGCTCCGGAGAGGAGAACAAGAAAAGGGAATAGCCACCCCTAGTTCTGTTATTAGACAAATAGGACTTTAGATGGCTAGTTTCTGCTTTAACGATAGATTCCTATTAGGCTGACCAAGGCCAAACAAAAGTTTCTAAGGAATCTAATAGGATATTGATTCATATGTAATGTATCTGGAAATCACTAAATGAACTTAAGGATATGTTCCAAGTGATATCTTTTAGGTGAATCAAACTTGTCTCTCTCGCAATCTGTGTTCGAAAGGTAGTTCGAGAGGTCACCCGATCAGTTTGTCTATATACGTTATGTCTCGAAGAAGGGTAGTTCGAGAGGTCACTTCGAAAGATAACAAACTGATATCTCTGAACGGAGGAATAAGGAGGGTTAGGGATCAATCACTCAGGGGGAAGATCCCTAACCAGATCAAGACGGAGGAATAAGGAGGTTTAGGGATCAATCACTCAGGGGGAAGATCCTTAAACTCATGTGGAAGACAATTCACCTTCGAGAGGTAAATCTGATATATGAGGGGAAACGGCTAACTTTGGATATTAATGCTAGCCACGTGGTCATCGGTTACTGGCGGTTTTCCGCACTTAAGGGAGTTATCTTGATTAGTGGGAGCATGATCATATAGTTACCTTTCTTTATTACCCCACTATCCTGAATCTAAAACCGCTCTGATAATTTACCAAAATACCCTTATTTTTCATATACGCTGACCGTTACTAGGGGTATTTCTGACCTTTTACTTCCTTAAAGAAAACCGGTATCCTTCCTTGGGTCAAGCTCTCAACCCTACCCATATATCCAACCCGAATCCACACGATATAAAAGCCAAATCCTTCTTCTTTACCCGGATTCAAGCTAAAACCGTTTACCCAAAATCCCCAAATACTAAACGCAGTACACATTCCCTCCAAAACATCTAACCTTCATCAATGGCGTCCGAATCCTCTACATCAACCTCATCTTCCGACGCATATCAGAGGGAGTTGCTACACATTCGCTCTCAGATCAAACAAGTCAAGGCGGGGAGTATCCTTGACAGAAATGGCTTCATCACCAACTCCCCTAATCCAAAAATGGCGGAAAAAGTCCTGAAGAAGTTTGAGAAAGCAGGACTGATGAAATACATGACGCACGACTAAGGGACCGTTCACCCCCTTGACTTCACAGAATGGTTCGCAAATGCCAAGGTCACGAAGGGTAAAATCGAAAGCCGCTTTAATGATTTTCCCATCACAACATCTGTAGGTGACCTCAGAGCGGCATTTGATTTCGCGTCATCGGAGGAAGCAGTGAAGCATCTATCGGATTACGACTTGGACAAGCAAGCTTTCTGGGAGAAAATCCGACTAGCGACTGCACCACCCAGAGCATCCTCTGCCCTCCGCAAGTACCACCTAAAGGAGAGGTTTGCTCTCGCTGCCGACCTAATCATGAAGTTTGTGCTCGGCAAGGTGTCCGGAACTGACGAGGTTAGTCTAGACCTCCTCAAAATCCTCCATGCCATTTGGAACAACAACAAGCTGGACTGGGCACATATTATCTTCAACTTCCTCCAACAGCAAGTGATGCGCTCAGTCTCCAACGCCAACCTGTCGATCAGTAAAAAGGTTGGTTTCGGCTTTGTTGTGCAATTTCTCCTAAGCCTGAAGGGCTTCGAACTGAGGGAGGGAAAAGAGATTCATCGAAATACCTATATGGGTAGGACGAAATCTCTAGTCCCCAAAACTAAAGGTGTTAAGGCTGCACCTTCTCCCTCACAGCCAAAAGGAAGGGGCAAAAGGAAAGCCCAAGCCGAGGAAAAGAATTCTGATGATGAACCTCTCGATGTACTGATACAAAGGGTTCATCTGCCAAAGAGGGCTAGGAAAGCCAAAACTGTTGCTGTCACCCGGGTTCAAGAGGTGGAACCGTCAGTTATACAAGTACCCTTCGAGGACAGGGCACAAGCCCAGGGGGAACCTCAGGCTACACTGGCCACTGAGGTTGAGAGAGTGCCCCCTACCAGGTCCCTGTCAAGAGACTTGTGTGTTAATGATGATATTACTGCTGAGGGTACTGGTGACTCTGTTGGTTTATCTCGAGAGATGGCTCGAGAGGTTGAAGGTACTGGGATCAGTGATCCAGTACAAGGAGATGCAGAAGAACCATGTGAGACGGTTCGAGAGACAGACTACACAGTCAGGGTGGAAGATGATCTCTTGGAGCACAGTCGAGAGATCACAGCTCAGATAGACGAAGCAATCTCTGCTACTGAAATCATCTCTGATGGGCGGGATGACTTATATGAAGAAGTTTCCACTCAGTTGGCAGTGGAAGCACCCACTCTTGATGACTTCTCCAGGGTGATCAGGTGGATCAACTGGAGAACCAGTTCTTTCACTCAATTGATGAGTCAAGCAGCTGAAATGGAGGCAGAAGAGCAGTTTGCACTCCAGTGGTTGGGCATCTCCGAGATCCCAGCTCAACAACTGATGGATCTTGCCCACGAAACACGAGTAATGAAGCTGAACAGTGAAAGAACTGATAAAGGGAAGAGCATAGCAGTTGAAGCACCAGAAGTTGAAGCTGAGCCTGAAGAAGATCCTGAAACAGAAGCACGATTTCGAGAAGATATCAGGCTCGCCACTGCCATCTCCTTGGGACAGAACGTTGAGTTCACGAGAGGGCCAGGAGAGACCTCTGGGGTTGCTCACGATGATATTGCAACAGCCGCAATCCCACTGTCCCAAGTCAGCAACCCTGCTCTGGACGAACAGGTAGAAGCTTCGAGAGGTGAATTCGAGACCTCTGAAGCACTTCAAGTGGCACCTAACACCGTTCTACTTTTGCCACCACATGAGTTCACACCCTCGACCGCTACTGATGAAGCACAGACATTTCGAGAGGGTGAAGTTCCGTTGCTCACACTGCCGGGTTTTCCTACTGCTCCTGAAATAATTATCATTCCAGACTCATCGGAGCAGACTGAAATGCAGTCAAATGAGCAACATAAGCAGAATGCCCCAAGTCCTGCTGGTTCGAGGAGTACTGATGATACCATCGAAGGTGGAAACCCGGAAGCACCTGTCGACACTACGTCTCCAACCTCACCAGCAGATGACATAGTTCCCAGCACTGGTTCGAGAGGTGGTGCTGAGGGGGAACCTCTATTGGATGAAAACAGGGAAGCGTCCAATACCGAAGAACACTCTCTGGCTGACCCTATCTCCACAGTTGCTGAAGCTGAG
>NC_044920.1:8030055-8030384 GCF_003576645.1 Ipomoea triloba | reverse complement strand
GACAGTCAGAAGAAGAAAGGAAGATAGATCTTCTCATGACAAACTTTAAGTTTGGGAACAGAGAAGACACTGAACAAATTCTGACTCTGGAGATATTAAAGCTTCTGAAAATCACTGGGATATCTACACACAGCAATATGTCTCCAGAAGAATGCATTGCCTGGTGGAAAGATGGAGTAATTGATGGTGAGTTCGTGGGGGAAGCCTACAGGAACTACAGGCATCTAGACGTCACAGAAGAATACTTAAGCCTGGTAAATCCGAAAGACCCCATCAAGACACGAGAAGCCATTAACAAGAAAAGGAAAGCCAACAAGAAGTAAGCTCTC
>NC_044920.1:8029053-8029963 GCF_003576645.1 Ipomoea triloba | reverse complement strand
GTGTTGTAATCATATAGACAGATCAGAAGAAAGCATGGGACAACACTGGAGGAATAAGGGTCTGCGAGACATCAACTAAGTCTCGAGACATAAGCAGAGTTCGAGAGGTAGGACCTCTCTATACAGTTATCAAGTTCGAGACATAAACAGAGTTCGAGAGATAGACCTCTCGATATTTGAGTTCGAGACATCAAGCGATCAAGATACCAACCTTGGTCTCGATACACTAACAATTCTCCAACAAAGCTGAAGGACGGTCATACTTAAAGTCTGGAGAAGAAGAATATCATGGAGATGGAATAATGAAGAGGTGCCGAACGTGAAGATTTCAAAATGGGCGGAAATGGATGACACGTCAGATTTCCACCACAAACGGTCAAAAGGTGCACCAATGCTGAAGTGGTCTGATTCCCTACAAACAAGGAATAATGGGAATATAAAAAGAGTAACTTTTACCAAAAGACGAAAAGTGGAGCATGGACTCAAGAAAAGTGAACTATGGAACATTCACTACAAGACAAAGAGGTTCAAGTTACAAGATCACCACTCCATGAAATATGCTGAAAATATGCAAGACCCATGATCAGCGTGGGAGACAAACTTCAAACGGAATAATTTTCCCTCCAACGGAATTATTCCTCTACTCTCATATATAAGGACGTAAAGACACAAAAAAAAAGGTGGAGTTAAAAAAAAAGAAAAGAGGTTCGAAATTCTTAAGAAGTGTCTGTCTAAAACGTTCAAGTGCAAGTGCTCAACTTGGAATATCATCCTGATATTCAAAACAGCGAGAAAACACATCTTAGTGTTTCAAGAGAGTTACAAAGCTTAAACTGTTATACATCCAGAAGGTGACCGAAGCTGCTCTACATCGAAGTTGATTCAACGATAGCTTGTGGTCAGATTGGAG
>NC_044920.1:8005437-8028811 GCF_003576645.1 Ipomoea triloba | reverse complement strand
GAAGCGGGGCGAAAAACCTGAGGCTTGAGGCGGGCTTCGTGATCAAAGCTCAAGCGCTCGATATTGTACTAAATAAGGGAAGTTTTTAGTGCAATCCTTCCATGGAGTTTCTGGAAGAAGAGTGGACGTAGGCGGGTTGGCCGAACCACTTAAAAATCTCTCTTGCATTTACTTACTGTTTTTATCTCTCGCTAACCTCTCGATTGCACTGCATATAAACTCACTTCTCGAACTAACTCAAACTCGTGCTAACTAAAAGGGGATAACATTTCCGCTGCGCATAAAACTTTGTCTTCACCTCGTGAGGTATCGAACCTAAACATCCTAAGTTCAATACACACGAGAGGTTGAAAAGATTTGCAAAATCTTATACAAGTCTATTCACACCCCCCCCCCCTCTAGACTTGTACCCCATCCCCTTGGGACCAACAGACTCAACTTTCCTTTCCTCCCAAACCTTCTGACTCCTTTAGTGGGTGAGACTTTCAGTAACACCTTCTCCCCAACTTGATATTCGGTGAGTTGTCGCTTCAAATCGGCATACGACTTTTGTCGATCCTGCGCGACTTTTATCCTCTCTTGGATCATCTTGATTGCTTCCGTAGTCTCTTGTAAGTACTGAGGTCCAAGTGTAACGACATCGCTCTTGTCATTCCAGCACAGAGGACTTCGACATTTCCACCCATATAATGCCTCATAAGGTGCCATTCCTATGCTCGCATGGTAGCTATTGTTATAGGAAAATTCTATTAAATCCAATTGTTCGTCCCATGAACCCTGGAAATCGAGCACACAACCCCTGAGCATATCTTCCAATATTTGTATCGTTCGCTCCGTTTGGCCATCAGTGGCAGGGTGAAAAGCCGTACTCAGTTTGAGTTGAGTGCCCATTGCCATTTGTAACGCTTCCCAAAAACGTGATAGAAATCGTGAGTCTCGGTCTGAAACGATATCTCGCGCTACCCCGTGGTGTTTGACCACGTGTTTAACATAGGCCCTTGCCAACTTTTCCATTGACCATGTTTTGTTCATTGGAATGAATCTTGCTATCTTGGTCAGTCGATCGACAACGACCCACACTTGATCGTTTCCCGCCTTGGTTCTAGGCAATCCTCCCACGAAATCCATGGAGATTGAGTCCCATTTCCACTCCGGAATCTCTAATGGTTGTAATAATCTCTTTGGTTTGCTCCTTTCTGCCTTGACCCTTTGACAGTTCAAACATCTAGCCACAAATTCAGCCACATCATTCTTCATGCCCGACCACCAAAAGTTTTGTTTCAAGTCCTTATACAATTTATCCCCACCCGGATGAACTGAATAAGGTGTGTAATGGCCTTCTTTCATTATTTGCTCCATTATCTTCTTACACCCTTTAGGTATTATCCATCTACCTTGGAATCTTACACTCCCATCCGGGTGTAGTTCAAATGGCCCATGTTTTCCATCCACCATCTTATCCTTGATGCTCTCCACCCAACTGTCCTCTTCTTGTGCCCGTTTGATTTCCTCAATAGGGTTGGAGTGGCCGACATGTAATATAATTTCTTCTCTTGTTCCTCTTGACCACACATTTTCACTTCCAGATTGAGTCCTTGAAACTCCTTACATAACTACTCGGGTAATATCCAAAGAGCATGGTTTGTCTTCCGGCTCAAAGCATCAGCTACCTTGTTTGCCTTGCCCTCGTGATACTGAATCTCCAAGTCATAGTCTTTGATCAACTCCAACCATCTCCTTTGTCTTAAATTGAGATCCCTCTGAGTGAAGATATACTTTAAACTCTTGTGGTCTGTATAAATTTTGCATGAGATTCCATAGAGATAGTGTCGCCAAATTTTGAGAGCAAATACCACTGCTGCCAGTTCCAAGTCATGTGTCGGGTAGTTAGCTTCATGAGTTTTCAATTGTCGAGAAGCGTACGCTATTACCCTTCCATCTTGCATGAGGACACATCCTAGTCCTTTGTGAGGCGCATCGGTGTACAACTCATAACCTTCCGTTCCAACAGGTAGAGTTAACACTGGAGCGGTGGTCAATCTCTTCTTAAGCTCCTGGAATGCCTGCTCGCATTCTTCGTTCCAACTATACTTGGTCGTCTTTTTGAGCAAGTTCGTCAGTGGTCTTGCTATCTTTGAGAAGTCCTGAACAAACCTTCGGTAATAACCCGCCAATTGCACTTGGAGCAAATGCAAAAGCTGGATGAGATTTCGAGAGAGATCAAGGAAATCAAGAGAGCATGAAGGAAAGAAGAAACTGAAGAAGAGAAAAGACAAATCTTGATGATGACGACTTGTGATCTGTTAACTCTGAACAATTGATTGTGGACAATCTCTTTACTTTTGTTTATATTTTAGCTATATTTCTGTTTATGTTTTATCTTGCACGTTTCGTCTAGCCAAAGACATTAAACGTGGCGCTTATGGGAGGCAACCCACAAATAAGAAGAAGAAGGGACCACTCCACCAACAACCATGAAAGACCAATCTTGAAAGGTATAATTTCAATTCCTAATTTATTTCTTTACCTTTACTCTAACCGTGTTTAAAGGGCGAACTCAAATTGCAAAAGCTTTGATAAGGATACAAATTGTAAGTATTTCTTTTATCCTGATTCAATGCCCTGTTTTGGTTTACTTTATTTTTCTAGAATCGCAAATGAAGAGCTGCATAAAACTTTTGTGTTGGNTAGACTTGTACCCCATCCCCTTGGGACCAACAGACTCAACTTTCCTTTCCTCCCAAACCTTCTGACTCCTTTAGTGGGTGAGACTTTCAGTAACACCTTCTCCCCAACTTGATATTCGGTGAGTTGTCGCTTCAAATCGGCATACGACTTTTGTCGATCCTGCGCGACTTTTATCCTCTCTTGGATCATCTTGATTGCTTCCGTAGTCTCTTGTAAGTACTGAGGTCCAAGTGTAACGACATCGCTCTTGTCATTCCAGCACAGAGGACTTCGACATTTCCACCCATATAATGCCTCATAAGGTGCCATTCCTATGCTCGCATGGTAGCTATTGTTATAGGAAAATTCTATTAAATCCAATTGTTCGTCCCATGAACCCTGGAAATCGAGCACACAACCCCTGAGCATATCTTCCAATATTTGTATCGTTCGCTCCGTTTGGCCATCAGTGGCAGGGTGAAAAGCCGTACTCAGTTTGAGTTGAGTGCCCATTGCCATTTGTAACGCTTCCCAAAAACGTGATAGAAATCGTGAGTCTCGGTCTGAAACGATATCTCGCGCTACCCCGTGGTGTTTGACCACGTGTTTAACATAGGCCCTTGCCAACTTTTCCATTGACCATGTTTTGTTCATTGGAATGAATCTTGCTATCTTGGTCAGTCGATCGACAACGACCCACACTTGATCGTTTCCCGCCTTGGTTCTAGGCAATCCTCCCACGAAATCCATGGAGATTGAGTCCCATTTCCACTCCGGAATCTCTAATGGTTGTAATAATCTCTTTGGTTTGCTCCTTTCTGCCTTGACCCTTTGACAGTTCAAACATCTAGCCACAAATTCAGCCACATCATTCTTCATGCCCGACCACCAAAAGTTTTGTTTCAAGTCCTTATACAATTTATCCCCACCCGGATGAACTGAATAAGGTGTGTAATGGCCTTCTTTCATTATTTGCTCCATTATCTTCTTACACCCTTTAGGTATTATCCATCTACCTTGGAATCTTACACTCCCATCCGGGTGTAGTTCAAATGGCCCATGTTTTCCATCCACCATCTTATCCTTGATGCTCTCCACCCAACTGTCCTCTTCTTGTGCCCGTTTGATTTCCTCAATAGGGTTGGAGTGGCCGACATGTAATATAATTTCTTCTCTTGTTCCTCTTGACCACACATTTTCACTTCCAGATTGAGTCCTTGAAACTCCTTACATAACTACTCGGGTAATATCCAAAGAGCATGGTTTGTCTTCCGGCTCAAAGCATCAGCTACCTTGTTTGCCTTGCCCTCGTGATACTGAATCTCCAAGTCATAGTCTTTGATCAACTCCAACCATCTCCTTTGTCTTAAATTGAGATCCCTCTGAGTGAAGATATACTTTAAACTCTTGTGGTCTGTATAAATTTTGCATGAGATTCCATAGAGATAGTGTCGCCAAATTTTGAGAGCAAATACCACTGCTGCCAGTTCCAAGTCATGTGTCGGGTAGTTAGCTTCATGAGTTTTCAATTGTCGAGAAGCGTACGCTATTACCCTTCCATCTTGCATGAGGACACATCCTAGTCCTTTGTGAGGCGCATCGGTGTACAACTCATAACCTTCCGTTCCAACAGGTAGAGTTAACACTGGAGCGGTGGTCAATCTCTTCTTAAGCTCCTGGAATGCCTGCTCGCATTCTTCGTTCCAACTATACTTGGTCGTCTTTTTGAGCAAGTTCGTCAGTGGTCTTGCTATCTTTGAGAAGTCCTGAACAAACCTTCGGTAATAACCCGCCAATTGCACTTGGAGCAAATGCAAAAGCTGGATGAGATTTCGAGAGAGATCAAGGAAATCAAGAGAGCATGAAGGAAAGAAGAAACTGAAGAAGAGAAAAGACAAATCTTGATGATGACGACTTGTGATCTGTTAACTCTGAACAATTGATTGTGGACAATCTCTTTACTTTTGTTTATATTTTAGCTATATTTCTGTTTATGTTTTATCTTGCACGTTTCGTCTAGCCAAAGACATTAAACGTGGCGCTTATGGGAGGCAACCCACAAATAAGAAGAAGAAGGGACCACTCCACCAACAACCATGAAAGACCAATCTTGAAAGGTATAATTTCAATTCCTAATTTATTTCTTTACCTTTACTCTAACCGTGTTTAAAGGGCGAACTCAAATTGCAAAAGCTTTGATAAGGATACAAATTGTAAGTATTTCTTTTATCCTGATTCAATGCCCTGTTTTGGTTTACTTTATTTTTCTAGAATCGCAAATGAAGAGCTGCATAAAACTTTTGTGTTGGATGTAGTCTGTTTGTTAGAACTATTTTAGCCCAGTTCGCACTTTTAAGTGTGGAAAAAGGGCGTGTGTAGAACCCTTAAACATATATCCTTTTTCCTCCGTTCCTTATGGAAACATCGAGGACGATGTTTATTTTTAAGTGTGGAAACGGTGTATGCTTCTTGAAACAGTTGATTGATTAAGTGATAAGGTATAGGAACCTAGAGGGTGTGTTATTGCCAATACTATCTAGGAGGGCTCCTAACCTTGTGCCAAGAATTGAATGTCATAAATATGCTTTGGAAGATTCACTTTGCACCAATTTGCACATTTTGACCCAATTTGACAATTTTAATGAGTGCTTGCATGATTTCACCTTGTATTTTGTTTGGACCTCAGTCAAGGATCTCTCGAAGTGGGAGTGTGAATCTTTGAGTTTTAGAAAGATAAGAATAGCGAAGCCTGGAAACTGAATTAATCTCAGCAGGACATTGGGCAAAAGGAGAGCCTAAGTGAACTATGAGTGAAAACAATCCCTAATCCCTAGAAAAAGGCATGAGGGGTTGATATGGCGAAACGTGAATAAAGGCAAAAAGCCATTCCTAGAGATAAAAGTGAGGTGAGCCATCTTGTCTGGATAAGGGGTAACCATTGCACTGTCTTCGAAAAAGCATGGATCTCCATGTGAAGTTGGGTAGCCTGATGACGTTATCCTAGGAAGCGAGAAAATAGAGTGATCGCCCAAGCCNTCTTTCATTATTTGCTCCATTATCTTCTTACACCCTTTAGGTATTATCCATCTACCTTGGAATCTTACACTCCCATCCGGGTGTAGTTCAAATGGCCCATGTTTTCCATCCACCATCTTATCCTTGATGCTCTCCACCCAACTGTCCTCTTCTTGTGCCCGTTTGATTTCCTCAATAGGGTTGGAGTGGCCGACATGTAATATAATTTCTTCTCTTGTTCCTCTTGACCACACATTTTCACTTCCAGATTGAGTCCTTGAAACTCCTTACATAACTACTCGGGTAATATCCAAAGAGCATGGTTTGTCTTCCGGCTCAAAGCATCAGCTACCTTGTTTGCCTTGCCCTCGTGATACTGAATCTCCAAGTCATAGTCTTTGATCAACTCCAACCATCTCCTTTGTCTTAAATTGAGATCCCTCTGAGTGAAGATATACTTTAAACTCTTGTGGTCTGTATAAATTTTGCATGAGATTCCATAGAGATAGTGTCGCCAAATTTTGAGAGCAAATACCACTGCTGCCAGTTCCAAGTCATGTGTCGGGTAGTTAGCTTCATGAGTTTTCAATTGTCGAGAAGCGTACGCTATTACCCTTCCATCTTGCATGAGGACACATCCTAGTCCTTTGTGAGGCGCATCGGTGTACAACTCATAACCTTCCGTTCCAACAGGTAGAGTTAACACTGGAGCGGTGGTCAATCTCTTCTTAAGCTCCTGGAATGCCTGCTCGCATTCTTCGTTCCAACTATACTTGGTCGTCTTTTTGAGCAAGTTCGTCAGTGGTCTTGCTATCTTTGAGAAGTCCTGAACAAACCTTCGGTAATAACCCGCCAATTGCACTTGGAGCAAATGCAAAAGCTGGATGAGATTTCGAGAGAGATCAAGGAAATCAAGAGAGCATGAAGGAAAGAAGAAACTGAAGAAGAGAAAAGACAAATCTTGATGATGACGACTTGTGATCTGTTAACTCTGAACAATTGATTGTGGACAATCTCTTTACTTTTGTTTATATTTTAGCTATATTTCTGTTTATGTTTTATCTTGCACGTTTCGTCTAGCCAAAGACATTAAACGTGGCGCTTATGGGAGGCAACCCACAAATAAGAAGAAGAAGGGACCACTCCACCAACAACCATGAAAGACCAATCTTGAAAGGTATAATTTCAATTCCTAATTTATTTCTTTACCTTTACTCTAACCGTGTTTAAAGGGCGAACTCAAATTGCAAAAGCTTTGATAAGGATACAAATTGTAAGTATTTCTTTTATCCTGATTCAATGCCCTGTTTTGGTTTACTTTATTTTTCTAGAATCGCAAATGAAGAGCTGCATAAAACTTTTGTGTTGGATGTAGTCTGTTTGTTAGAACTATTTTAGCCCAGTTCGCACTTTTAAGTGTGGAAAAAGGGCGTGTGTAGAACCCTTAAACATATATCCTTTTTCCTCCGTTCCTTATGGAAACATCGAGGACGATGTTTATTTTTAAGTGTGGAAACGGTGTATGCTTCTTGAAACAGTTGATTGATTAAGTGATAAGGTATAGGAACCTAGAGGGTGTGTTATTGCCAATACTATCTAGGAGGGCTCCTAACCTTGTGCCAAGAATTGAATGTCATAAATATGCTTTGGAAGATTCACTTTGCACCAATTTGCACATTTTGACCCAATTTGACAATTTTAATGAGTGCTTGCATGATTTCACCTTGTATTTTGTTTGGACCTCAGTCAAGGATCTCTCGAAGTGGGAGTGTGAATCTTTGAGTTTTAGAAAGATAAGAATAGCGAAGCCTGGAAACTGAATTAATCTCAGCAGGACATTGGGCAAAAGGAGAGCCTAAGTGAACTATGAGTGAAAACAATCCCTAATCCCTAGAAAAAGGCATGAGGGGTTGATATGGCGAAACGTGAATAAAGGCAAAAAGCCATTCCTAGAGATAAAAGTGAGGTGAGCCATCTTGTCTGGATAAGGGGTAACCATTGCACTGTCTTCGAAAAAGCATGGATCTCCATGTGAAGTTGGGTAGCCTGATGACGTTATCCTAGGAAGCGAGAAAATAGAGTGATCGCCCAAGCCATGGCGATGAGCGGTCCATGTCCCTGCCCTCACTTATATAATGTAAAGAGGCTTTGGCTTTAGGGTGGAAATTGGCTAAGGGGTGAGCATCGTTCCCACTAGTCGGATCGGCTGGAGACCCCTAGAAAATACAAGGTGAAAACTCTTTTGTCACTTGCATGCTTAAAGGTGTGAATAAAAACTTCTTATATAGTATCCATCGAGACCTTGACTTCCTTAGCATATTTCTTACATTTGGTTGGCACGAGTTTAGTAGTCTTGGTAGATAGTGTAGGGGATTTCACCCGCTCAACTCCGAACACCTACACATCACTTGATCGATTAACCATGAAAGAAAGAACTATCCTTGGTGCTTATATGATTAGTGTTTAGGAAAGTATGCTTGCTTGAGGACAAGCAAGGTTTCAGTGTGGAAACTTTGATAAGCGCCAAGGATAGCACTTATAAGGGGTCTTTATTAGATTAAAAGCACATCGTTTTGACATCCAATTACAACAATTGCATGCATTTCAGCTCAAATGCGATCAATTTCTTCTAACAACATTTCCAGAAAGAGTTTTGAAGTATTTCACAGGTTGGAGAGGGATTTGAAGCTAAAATAGAGCAAAAGACAAACAAGCCGAAATGCAGTAGCGCCCCACGCAGCCTCACACGCGTGTGGCTGGGCGTGGAATTATTCCAGAGAGCCACCACGCCACTCACACGCGTGTGAGCAAGCGTGGTCGGGCCAAGGGCTATTTTTGGGAAATTTGTTCCTTTTCTTTATCACCTATATAAATCCCTTTTGCCCTAAACCTAAGAGGGAAAGGAGAGGAAGATAGATCAGAAAATTGATAGAATAGGATAGTTAGATCTAGAGGGTTTTCTCCCCTCTTGGGGGAAAATTCCTTCCATTCATAGTTAGAATAGATCAAGGGCAAGAAGGAAGATTGGGATTCAAGATCAAGGTTGTAAGATCCCCTTTTTCAAGGGGTGGTAACCATTGTCTTCAATTTCTAATTCAATACTTGTTTCTTTGAATTTCCTTTTCCTTTTCTTGTTTCTTAGTATGCTAGAGTAGATTAGATAGGGGATTGGTGGCCCCATGGTAGATCTATGTGGATGTTTAATATTATTGCTTTGATTTGTGAATTGCTTGCTTGTTGGATGTTGAACTTGTGTGGATGATGTTCTTTAAGCTTTGTGCCTTTTGTGGCCACACTAGGTAGCAAACCCAAAGGAAGTGAGTGTGTGTGCGATAGCGGCCACCCACGAGTCTCACTCACCCACATCTCCGCTCTTAGTCCGAAAGGACAAGATCCGAGAGGAGTGGTAGACAAAGTGTTCGATGAAATGCCCCAACCGAATGAGGATGTGGGAGTCCAAAGTGTGACGCCACTTGGTAGTGTGCCATGAACTCCCTAGTCTATTCCACAACTTGCATTCACAAAACCAACCAAAGATAAAACCACATGGAAAAGCCTAAAGCCCCAATCTCCACTTTACTTTTCTTTACTTTACACAACCTTTTATCAACCTTACCCTCTTACCAATGAATCCAACTCCTAGCCATTCCCGTAACTCTTTTCCTTCAACCTCTTAAATGCCAACACACCCATTCGATTCCCATTCGTCATCCTTGAGAGACACGACACTCGGGGAGTCTTGACTCTTCGTTTTACCACTACACCTTCACATACCCACTCACCCCATATAAACAATCATTGTCATGGGGCATCGATATCGTAGGAGCTCTAACCATGGGCTCGGGCAAGCGAAAGTATGTCATCGTCGCAGTGGATTATTTCACGAAGTGGGTGGAGGCCGAGCCCTTAGCAAGCATCACGAGCGTCCGGTGCAAAGAGTTCGTATACTCCAACATACTATGCCGTTTCAGGGTGCCAATACAAATCATCTCAGACAACGGTCGCTCGTTCAAGGGAAAAGAGTTCAAGTTGTTCTGCCAGGAGTGGCGCATCACCCACACCCAAGTCTCCGTGGCCTACCAGGCGAATGGCCCGGTAGAGAATGCCAACCGCACAATAGTGAACGGGTTGAAGAAAACCCTTGAGGCGGCAGGAGGAGCGTGGGTCGAGAACTTGGAGGCGGTCCTCTGGGCATATCGCACCACGCCACGAAAAGCATTGGGCGAGACCCCATTCGCGCTGTGCTACGTATTCGAGGCTAGAGCCCCCGCGGAAGCCATTATTCCTACTCGACGAAGTGAGGAGTATAATCCCGAACGCAATGAGGAGCACCACCGAGTTGACCTACACCTGATAGACGAAAAACGAGAAGCAGCCATGGTGCGAGCGGAAAACTACCAAAGGTAGGCCAAAGCATACCATGACAAAAGAGCGCGACCACGGTACTAAGAGCGTTGTAGCATGAATCTCCCATGATAAAATGGATTACAAGACTATTTTTATGATTATATTGGTTTTATGACTTTTGGGTAGTCAACGATTGATCAATACAACTGCTCAAATAATAAGTATATAGGAAAAGTATAGAGAGAATGTATGGAGACAATTTAGAGAGAATAAATATTTTGTATTGAGAAAATTTCGCATTTTGGTCTCTTGACTATTATACATAGATCACATTTGGTCCTTGATTATTAAAAATTTATAATTAGGTGTATGACCACGTAGTTTGTATCGTATTTTGTCCTACGGTTCCAATTTCCCAATCAAATATTGCCTATCGAAAAGAGCATTGTATTTGCTTATTCTGAAAGGAACACTTCTGGAAAGAACACTTCTAACAATAGTTGGCTGAAAAATTGAAAGGCATGACCAAATGTAATACAAATTACATAGTCATGCATGTAATTAGAAAATTTTAATAACCAGGGAACAAAAGCGATTCATGTATAATAGTCAAGGAACCAAAAGTTAAATTTGTTCTTTTATATTATTGATAATTGCTTGTGTATAGTGAAAATTGTTTCTCCTGTCTCCCCACAGTCATTATACGGTGGACCATGGTCCACAATGCATTGTGGACCATGGACCCAAAACGCCGTTGTTTCATTAAGTAAAGAAACGGCTGCCGTCAAGTATTAAGTATTAACGGAGCTCCGTAAATGAAATTACATTTCATCTCATAAGATACTACCTCACTTGTTTTTATATTATCAAATGAAACTGTAGTTATACCAAAAATAAAACTGTAGTTATGTTGAAAGGAAATTGTACTGTATATAAAATGAAACTGAATAATAATTTCACATATTTGAGTGTATATTGTCCAATGAAACTGTAGTTATATCGAAATGATATTGTAGTTGTGTTGAAATAAACTACAGTGTATTATAAAAGAAACGGCAGTTGTATTGAAAGGAACCTGAATAACAGTTTCACATATTTGAGTGTATAATGTCGAATGAAACTATAGTTATATCGAAAAGAAACTGTAGTTGTGTTGAAAAGGAACTGCAGTGTATATAAAAGGAAAATGAATATGTTATACACAAAGAGCTAACGCACGCGGAACGAAACCGTTTTAGCCGTTTCTTTTCATTAATCAAAACGACGTTGTTATGATGCATGGACCACAATCCATTGTGGATCGCAGTCCATAGTAAAATTTGCGTTCTCCCCATGTATGGGGTCTATTTATACATATTTAGGTCTAGGATTAATGAGGTAAATCCTTATTACATTATGAATACTAAGCCCAATCCTTATTAAACTCTTAAGTTGCTCCGTATTGTGTATCCTTCTTGGACTTCATTGATCCAACTTCTTTCTTGGGTCGATCCATGTGGCCCAGGCTCAATATACCATCCATCATCTGGTCCCCCACTTTATTGAGATTTCACGAAATCGATGTCTCAGAAAAGTATCTCAAAAATATTCTTTGACATGTTCCCTACTTCTAAAAATCAAATCTTCTTCCGACCAATTACTCCTCATCCAACGCATCATTGAATTGGTGTGACTATTCAGTGGTGGTACTTTTGGATGCAATTGTTAAACTGAGCGGTCCTTGGTGAGCCCCTAAATTAGAGTTGAGCAAGGCACAGAAATTACGCTAGTTGCCTTGTTAAAACCTTAGACTAAGAAAAACTCATTAAGAAAAAAACTTAGCTAAGCAAAAAAGATTACAACCATATGCGCAATATTCAAAACTACGACCAAAGGCCGGTCATTGAGCACTTTATCATCCTACAAAACTCGAAAACTAGTTAAATTAAAGGAAAATCCACGAGGTGCGTACTTTCCTTATGAACTCTAATCTTTGGTATTTGCAAACCATAGAAGTAGAGTGTGAATGACCACCTAGCGTGTTCGCCAACCACCTAGTATTTCAACGTCCTGCAAAATTTAAGACACCAATTAAGTGAAAAATATCTTCATGAGATGCGCCTCACTAAGTGGGTATGGTCCAGACCAATTAGTTTGCTTATCCTAAGTAAACGACTCCTAGTACAAATAGTAAAGCTAGTAAAAATCAGCATCCTGTTTCATATGCCCTAACCTGCAAGGATTCAAAGAAGACTAGAAAAATCAGCCAGCACTCCATACTCCAATTAACTTCTAATACTCGAATTATCCACCCCATACTCCGATTGACAATCCAATACTCTGATTGTCCATCTAGTACTCGGATTAACCATCCAATACTCTGATTAACCATCCAGTACTCCTAAATTTCTTAGAATGTCTCGAGTTTTCAAGTTAACCATCTGATACTCCAATTAACCATCCAATACTCCTCCACGCCAAAATGTTTTAGAACATTTTAGTTCTCAAATTATCCCTTCAATGCTCTAAACTATCTATTCAGTACTCCAAATTATCCATCTAGTGCTCCAAATTATCCATCCAGTACTCCAAATTATCCATCCAATACTCTGATTATCTACCCCATACTCCGATTAACCATCAAATACTCCGATTATCCATCCAATACTGCGATTAACCATCCAGTACTCCTAAATTTTTGAGAAAGTTTCAAGATCTCATATTAACCATCCGATACTTACTCCAAATAGCCATCTCATACTCCTTGTTGCCAAACTTTTTAAGAACGTTTCAGTTCTCAAATTATCCCTCCAATACACTGAATTATTCGTCCAACACTCCAAATTATCCCTCCAATACACTGAATTATTCGTCCAACACTCCAAATTATCCATCCAGTACTCCTCTTATCAACTCCATCCCGTGCTCCTCTCCAATCGCCAAAATTCAAATTCAATCACTTTCATTTTTTAACAACAAAGATCGGATGCCTTATCTAGATTGCGTATCTTCCAAGCCTTACAAGTTACATCTATATATAGATGTTTTAATAATAATAATAATAATAATAATAATAATTTCCTTTTCTTCTCTGTTTTTTTCCTTTCCCTTCTCCTTCTAATCTCTCTCTCTCTTAAATCTTCTTTCTTCTCTGTCATGGCTTTCCTTTTCCTCTTTTTTTTTTTTTTTTTCTTCTCGCAACTCCTCTTCCCCCCTTCTTTCTTACTCCTTCTTCTTCCCCCTTTTTATTTTTTTATTTATTTTTATTTTTTAAATAAAGCATAACCTTTTTGCTTTATTCAATACAAAACTTTCCAGAATCAACTAGTCTTGACTTGTGTTATCAATTCTTGCCAGCATTTTCAAAGTTTACCAAGACAAATAGATATGCCCTTACTTCTACATTCCCAAATTCACTAAAAACAGAATTTTCACAATCCCATTACCGAACTGCCAAAGTCTAAAAATGATTATTACCTGTTCAGAAGCTAGCCATTCTCAACAACTATCTTTTGCTTCTTCCAAACTAAACTTCCCCAAGTCTAAAAATGTTACACATTCCGAAGCTAGTCATCATCAATAGATATCATTTGCTCTTTCACTTATACACAGCCTCCGAAATTTTAAGATTTGTGGTCTGTGTTTCTTTAGGGAATAGGTAATCTGTCTATTGCTCTGTTGAACCATCCTCAACTTCTATTTGCCGCCTCTTTTTGAGTTTTTTATTTTATTTATTCATAGCAATAATACCATCATGAGCTTCCATTGTTTTATTTATAGTGCATAACTTTCACTTCATCAGCGGCCTCCATCTTTTTTTTTTTTTTTTTTTACTTATCCCTCTCGATTCTGTCTCCTTTGTTGTTCTTACATTTACACGTGCACATGGCTGGTCGCGCATCAATAACAGATCACTAAGCACCTCCATATCGGTGAAAAGGACATCCGACCTCCTCCCATGCATCCACCAACTCACCGAGCACTGCCCAGCGATTCTCTACCAATTTGCAGGCCAGCTCCGTGCGCCCTGCGCTGATTGGTTCTTGCTTGGCTTCGTTCCACAGCGGGCTTCCTTCCATTTCTCAGCGTTTTAATCTTCTTACTCTTATCAGAAAGAAACATGTACTGGAGTGCTTAATTATGGGTGGAGAATCCTTTGACTTCTTTCCTCAAAAAATTTGAGTATCTCCTATAGTTAAGAAATCATAAATTTCTATGCATATGTGCTTTAGATTTGTAATTGATTAAGTTTGCCTCACTTGAGTGCCCAAATTTTTCGTGAGTGCCCTAAGGTTTGATATTTTGCAGCTCATGAGATGGTGGCATAAATAATACGCTCCTTTTGGCACGTAATTAATTCTATGACCGATTCCAAGTCCAATGTCGGAGGACCTACACAGGTCCGTCTTTAGGAAACCAATGTGGGTCTGCATCCAGGGAATTGATGGTCAACACCGGAGTCCTAATCCGCAACTTATATTGTGGACCGCGCTTCAAAACGACGTCGTTTTGATTAATGAAAACAGATGGATGATTCTGCGCCATTCACTTCCAGTCCATATACACATCAGTTATATTTCAACACAACTGCAATTACATTTCAACACAACTACAGTTACATTTTAACACAACTACAGTTGCATTTCAATATAACTATAGTTTCATTCGATAATATAAAAACACAAATGTGAAACTGTTATTCAGTATCAGTTCATCTGCACTGCAGTTACATTTCAACACAACTATAGTTACATTTCGATATAACTACAGTTTCATCCGATAATATAAAAACACAAATGTGAAATTGTTATTCAGTATCAATTCATATACACTGCAGTTATATTTCAACACAACTACAGTTCCATTTTGATATAACTACACTTTCATTCGTTAATATACAAACAAATGTAAGACAGTATCTTTTGAGATGAACTGTAGTATCATTTACGAAGCTCCGTCTCCCACTTACCGAAACAACGTTGTTTTGTGACCATGGTCCACGGTATAACGACTGGTCCTAATCAATTGTTAGTTCGTCATCGGGGGATCACGTGACCAAAAAACCAGTACAAGTCAGATGCGAGGAACCCGTGGTCAAAACAGGCCACAGGATATTGTCACAAAGGTTAATGGGTAAAGGAGAATATTTCAAGGTAGGGATCAGGGGATGATTTCACTACTACAGAAAACACATTTAACGTTGGTTTTTTAGCACTTTTAACGTCGGTTAAAAATCGACGTTGATCTGGCCGACGTTGTATATAAATGATACGGCGTCGGTTTTTTAACAAAACCGACGTCGTTTATTTAAAAAAAATAAAAAATATGAAACGACGTCGGTTTTTGTAAAAAACCGACGCCGTTTATTTTTTAAAAAAATAAAAAATATGGAACGACGTCGGTTTTGTTAAAAAAACCGACGTCGTTTACTTTAAAAAAAATAAAAAATAATAATAAACGACGTCGGTTTTTTTTAATAAACCGACGTCGTTCATTTTCTAAAAAAAAATAAAAAAATATGAAACGACGTCGGTTTTGTTAAAAAAACCGACGTCGTTTACTTTTAAAAAAATTAAAAAAATAATAAACGACGTCGGTTAATCTGAAATAATCGACGTCGTTTATGTTTTTTTAATATTAAAAATATTTTACGAATCTACCTAAAACCTGTACAGTATATTTCCAATTCATACATAAGTTTCAGAACCTGTGTAACAAATTAACATTTATAATTCACTATTGATCAAACTAATAAAGTTCTCAATTAATCAAAGCTAATAAACATCACAACTTATCAAACTAATAAAGTATACTACAATAACTAATAAAACATTGAATATTCAACATAAATCTCACAATTCAATAACACTAATAAACAACAAGTATTTAACATAAATCTCACAATTCATCAAGCTAAAGAAGTAATCTATCAATCCATTCATCAACTAAATATTGGCACCATATGTCTCTAACTTCATCAATTTCTTTTTGATTGTATGGCAATCTTCCTTGTCTCTCCAAAGGCTATAAAGTTTAAAAGAGAATAAAAATAATTAATAACTTAGTATTTTAAAAAATATGAAGGAGATCAAAAGATATTTTATTAAAGTACTTGTTTTATTCATTCCCTTGCATGTTCCCAATGAAATGACTTCCAAAATGAATTTCATCACATAATATCCGCATTCGGTACCTCCTCTTTGTATGACACACTACATTTGAAATAATTAATATAATTAAGATTTTATTAATAAAAAACAATAAGATATATGTACTTACCGAACATGTAATCCATTTTACTTGACGACTTGCTTTCTTTCCACCTATTATGCTTGTTGCCTTCAAAGACCTATTAATATAAGACATATAAAATATACATAAATGTTTGACATCACTATATTAATAATAAGTATTAATTATATTTATAAATTTACATACGTTTCAACTATATCTTTAATATTATCACGTGGCGGATTACCAGTGGAATCAAACCAATAGATTTCATATAATTTAGGACAAATAGCCATCAACATCCAATGCCCCCTACAAATAATAATTTTATTAGTTTATAGTATATTATATATAAGGTATTGTATTTTAAAACATAATCAAATGCTTACTCGAAATTATATGGGCCTAAATAACAATCTTTCATCTCACCATATCTCATGGTTTCACTTATATACTTTATCCTCTCATTTCTAGTCACCAGTTCCGGTTGAATCCAACTTGGATCTAAAAATCCATACTTGGTTTGTGATTGAAAACCATACTGTTTATAAATACCCCTGCTCACAATCAAAAGCAATCATATAAATTACTAATAATTATGTTAAATAAAATTAAAACTATTTTGATCAAATAATACTAAAAACATATTACCTTATAAAGAACTGAATAATAGAAATATCTAAGGTATCCATATTCAATAAGCGCATGATTTCCAAACTCTCAAGTTGTAATTCATAATCAATTTTACCCACAACACCACGAGGCATTTGCGTCACCACATTGTGTTCAAGACTACAAGCAATCTTGTATGCCTTTAAGCATGTTCTACTCAGAGAATCCGGATCAACTAAAGTCAATGCATGATGATGAGATTTCACAACTGATTCAAAAGTCGATTTGGTCTTTCCTTTTAACTGTCCATTTTAATATAAATAACAATTATTATTTTTTAAAAAGTCAATTGTACACTATTTTAAATACAAATACATTTATAGCGTACATACCTTATCAGCTTGAGTACATAACTCTGTCAACTTCTTTGGCCAAATAATAAACTGTTGGAATGCAGAACCTACAAGCTGAACTTCACTGGTGGGGAATGGTACCTTTGCACGTGGATCAATGACTTTGTCTATGCTCACCTTCACTTGATCTACATTTAGTGTAACCCCATGAACTTGTCCACCACTATAGGCTATCCCAAATGCTACTGGACGTCTAGTGGGATCTTCCAAGTACAATTGGCATCGTGCCCCTAACTGCATTAATTAATGATGAGTCATGGAAAATATATTTTAATAAATAATAATAATAATAAGATTAATTATAAACAATTACTTACCGCCGGTAAATCAGCAAAAGGGTCTGGGGAACTAGCTTTTTGACTGTCATTTTGTGGTGAAACATGCTCACATATGACATCATCATGCCTTGATTGTGCAGCTTGATGAAGAGGAGTTTGCACATTACTGAATTGTTGCATCATTTTAGTCATCCGTGCTTCTAATTGTGCTTCTAATTGTTCTTGAAGTCGTGCTTGTAATTGTTCTTGAAGTCGTGCTTCTAATCGTTCTTGAACTCGTGCTTCTAATCGTTCTTGAACTCGTGCTTCTAATCGTTCTTCAACTCGTGCTTCAAATCGTTCTTCAAATCGTGCTTCAACAGCAGCAACAGCAGAGTCAACCATTCGTTTAACGTCTTTTGTAGGCGTGTGAGGAGTATGTTTTGCATTACCAAATACACTTTTTATGCCATATCCTCTTCCCATGCCTCTAACCCGGTCAGGATGCTCATCAGTACCTAGCGCAGCAGATAGTATATCTTCTCTTCCTGACGCAACGAATGATCCTTGAGAAGCTTCCATCGGAAGAGAATCCTAGCATTTATAAACAATATTTAATAATTATATGTGTAAATAAAATTACCTATTAACATAGAAAAGAAAATTATAACTTACCATTTTTTCTACGACCACTCTAGTCGCTTCACTGTGAATATTTCCAGACTTGTCCATTCTTGCTCTCTTCCACTTTTCATGTCTACGTGGAGGAGATGGGGGACTAATTGTATGTGATGGATCTGAATCTGCCATGTCTTGTTGTTCTTTCATCTTCTCATCCATCATAATTTTTTCCAATCTTTTATAACCTCCTCGAGATAAATTATGTGGATGAATATTCTTAGCTTGTATTTCTTGATGCTTTTTTCTTTTTGTCTACATATAAACAGAACATTAAGTAGCAATACATAATATAATTAACAAACTTATCAAATTGAGCTAATAATTGATAGTAGAATAATGATACCTCATATTCTGGACCTGTATGAAGCTGCACAAACACATTCCATACCACTGGATCAAGGAATGAGTATTTATCACATGGATTCATATGTGACAAATTGTCAAATATATACTTGCTAGTCAATTTTGTTTTAAAATCTTTCCACCGTTGACCCGCATATTGTATCCAATGCTCTTTAGTATCCATTGGAACATTCGCCCATGACTTTATTTTGATAGAAACGTTAATACGTGCCACTAATGCAGCATAACTTGAAAGTTCCGCTCCGGTTGGCCCAAGAGGATGCATTCCATCAAATTGAACTGGCTTCTTTCCTAATGTATTACGCCCTAGAAAGACTTTCTTTAAATGAGTCGCCCCTCTCGTCTTAGTACTAGTATCACTACCTTGAGTTGAACCAGTACCTCGAGTAGTACTATCATCAGTAGGATTATTTGATGAATCCATAAGCCTGTTCAAATAGAAAAATTATTAGATGAAAAACTTTAAAACAAGTTATGCGTGAAATAATAGTAAATGAAAAAACTTTAAATGAAAAAATATGTATATAAATATTACAATAATAAAACTTTAAAACACAGTAAGAACGTAAAGCATTACATGAAATAATCAATGCTCCCATATCCCTTCATTATGATCATCCCGTGATGCATGCACTTCATCTATTTCATTATCTACAATAATCGGCAATAAACATGAAGAAAATGGCGGTATTTCCTCAACATCAACGTCTTCAATCCCATCTGTAGTAATTTGTCTCTTCCCATGAAGAACAACTGACCATTTTTTATCAGAACGATCACTAACATAAAATACTTGTTTCCCTTGGGATGCCATTATGAATTGCTCATTTTTGTGACCTTCCCGATTAAGATCTACAAGTGTAAATCCTAACTCATCAACTTTCACACCATGTTTGCCATCTACCCATCTACATCGGAACACTAGGACCCTGAACTTCACATAATCAACTTCCCATATTTCTTCAATCACACCATAATATGACAATTGTGCAATTACATGATTTCTATCTTTTGAACTACTGAAATGCATTGAATTGGCAACTAAAGAAACTCCACTATTTTGCATAGTGTTTTTTTCATCTTGAGCTTTTGTGTAAAAAGAAAATCCGTTAATGTCATATCCATTATAACATACGACTTGCATACTAGGACCATGAGCTAACCATCGTATAGTTTCAGAAACATTATTATCTCTAAGAACTTTATTTTTGAACCAACAAATAAAAGTACGATTATGTTCGCTCACAATCCACATGTCTGCTCTTCTGGGGTTTTGCTCCCTAATTAAGGCCTTGTGTTCATCTAAATAGGGTTCGACTTCACTTGTATTATGCAAAATGTATAAGTGTACTTGCTCAACATCTTCACGAGATATAGTTTGCATTTTGGGATGTCGATGACCCTTTCCATCAATTCTTCCTTCATGTCGATACTTTGGAACACCAATTGCCTCTACCTCTGCCAAATATTCAGTACAGAACTCAATAACCTCTTCAGCAATATAACTTTCAACAATAGATGCTTCTGGCCTATATCGGTTCCTCACATAACCTTTTAAGACTTTCATGTACCTTTCAAATGGGTACATCCACCTCAAATAAGCTGGACCACACTCTCTGATCTCTCTCACCAAATGTACAAGCAAATGAACCATGATATCAAAAAACGCAGGTGCAAAATGCATCTCTAGCTGACACAGTGTAACTATAATGCCATTCTGCAATTCATCTAATTTGTCTAGATCAATGACTTTCGCACAAATTGCATTAAAAAAGAAACAAAGTCTGATGACGGTATATCTCAACTTTTTAGGCAATATGCCTCTAACAGCCACTGGCGATAGTTGTTGCATTAAGGCATGGCAATCATGAGACTTCAATCCCACCAATTTTAAATCTTGGATATTAACAAGTCTACTGATATTTGATGAGTACCATTATGGTACCTTCACCCCACGTAAACATTCACAAAAACTGATTTTCTCCTTTCTTGACAAAGTATGAGCAGCTGGAGGCAAATATGTCTTCTTATCACCACTACGTGGAGCTAATGTAGGTGGTATACCCATTTCAATCAAGTCCAATATAGCATTGAGCCCATCTTTCGTCTTACCTTTTATGTCTAAAAGAGTTCCAACAAGACTATCACACACGTTTTTCTCAACATGCATCACATCAATACTATGTCTGACATTAAGTGTCTTCCAATATGGAAGATCAAAGAATATTGATTTCTTTTTCCACGGACTCTTCTCATTTGATGGTACATCAACATTAGATTTTGATCTCTTACCTCTTTGAGATTTAAGTTTTTGAGTCTTACCAAAAGTAACATTGATACACTCTACGCGTTCATAAACTTGAATCCCAGTTAATGGTTGTGGAGCATCTGTATAGTCTTGTACCCCATTGAAAGCTTTTTTTAATCTTCGATAAGGGTGAGATTTATCTCGAAATCTCCGATGCCCCATGTAGACTGTCTTTCTGCCATGAACAAGTTGATGATAACATGTATTATCTTCACATATGGGGCATGCCTTATGTCTTTGACACTATATCCAGATAGGTTTCCATAAGCTGGAAAGTCATTGATTGTGCAGAAAAGCATTGCATGCAACTTAAAACTCTCTTTTCGGTATGCGTCAAACACTAACGCACCTTCATCCCACAAACTTTTCAAGTCTTCAATCAAAGGCGCCAAAAAGACATCTATATCATTTCCTGGTTGTTTTGGCCCAGAAATCATTAAGCACAATAATATGTATTTGCGTTTCATACACAACCAAGGAGGTAAATTATAAATTACCAACATAACTGGCCACGAGCTATGTTTGCTACTTAGGTTCCCACCTGTTAGAAACATAATGTAATAGGTTTTGATGATACCAAAATGTATTTCAGAATCCCCTAAGTCTCGAAAGATAGGAATTATATGTAAGTTCGACAAGTAAACTAAGAGCGAAAATACAACCGGGTAACTTGAGCTCAACTCGGAAAATATTTAAGCTTAAGGTGAAACTTGTGTGAACATCTTAGAAGTCTCGTGTTGTAATCTCATAGATAGATCAGAAGAAGGCACGGGACAACACTGGAGGAATAAGGGTCTGCGAGACATCAACTAAGTCTCGAGACATAAGCAGAGTTCGAGAGATAGGATCTCTCGATACAACAATCCAGTTCGAGACATAAGCAGAGTTCGAGAGATGGATCTCTCGATACATGGGATCGAGACATCATCCTTGGTCTCGATAAACTGACACTTCTCCAAAAGGCTGAATGACGGTCAGGAAGCATGGTTAAAGTTGGAGAAGAAGAATTTCATGGAGATAAAATATTAAGGAGGTGCTAGAAGTGGATGCCACATCAGAATTCCACAACAAACGGATAGAAGGTGCACCAATCCAAAGTCGGTCTTATTCCCTAAAACGAGGATCAATGGGAATATAAAAAGAGTAACTTTTACCAAGAGTAGCAAGTGGAGCATGGACTCAAGAAAGTGGATTATGGAATATCCACTACCAAACAAAAGGTACAAGTTACAAGACCACCACTCCATAAAAAATGCTGAAAAGATGCAAGTCCCATACACAGCATGGGAGACAAATTTCATACGGAATAATTTTCCCTCTAACGGAATTATTCCTCAACTCTCATATAAAAAGGACGTGAAGACACAAAAACAAAAAATGAAGGTGGTTCATTCGAAAATCTTAAGAGGTGTCTGATTCAAACATTCAAGTGCAAGTGCTCAATCCGGAATATCATCCTGATATTCAAAAATAGCGAGAAAAACACATCTTAGTGTTTGAGAGAGTTACAAAGCTTAAACTGCTACACATCTAGAAGGTGACCGAAGCTGCTCTACATCGAAGTTGATTCAACGATAGCTTGTGGTCAGATTAGAGTTTGTTACATTCAACCGTGACAACCAAAGGTCCTTGCTTTGGATTAAGCAAGAAGAGGCGGAGTAACTTGACAGCTGTCTAGTGAAGATCCTGAGGCTTGAGGCGGGCTTGGTGATCAAAGCTCAAGTGCTCGAGAGGTGGAGTAACTGGAAGCGGGGAGAAAAATCTGAGGAGAGGCGGAGTAACCTGGGAGCTGTCTTGTGAAGATCCTGAGGCTTGAGGCGGGCTTGGTGATCAAAGCTCAAGTGCTCGATAGGTGGAGTAACAAGAAGCGGGGCGAAAAACCTGAGGCTTGAGGCGGGCTTCGTGATCAAAGCTCAAGCGCTCGATATTGTACTAGAAAGGGAAGTTTTTAGTGCAATCCTTCCAAGGAGTTTCTGGAAGAAGAGTGGACGTAGGCGGGTCGGCCGAACCACTTAAAAATCTCTCTCGCATTTACTTTCTGTTTTTATCTCTCGCTATCTAACTCTCGAACTGCACTGCATATAACTACACCTCTCGAACTAACTCAAACTCGTGCTAATTAAAAGGGGATAACTTTTCCGCTGCGCATAAAACTTTGTCTTCATCTTGTGAGGTATTGGACCTAAACATCCTAAGTCCAATACACACGAGCGGTCGAAAAAGATTTGCAAAATCTTATACAAGTCTATTCACCCCCCGCAGTTCTCTGATCGATATAAACCTTTGTTTATATTGCCTAGAGATCCTTCTTTGAAAAATCTTTTGAAAAAATGTTCAAAGCACGAGATAATTTTTAAAATGGACAGCATGTTGTCGAGACATCTTCTTTTTGATCTTAGCAGGTTCGATGACTGGAAAACACTCATGCTTGCGTATTTATCAGCCCTCCATGATGAGATGGCCGAGGTTATAACTTCTGGACCAGTCAAGATCTTAATGGT
>NC_044920.1:7949408-8005186 GCF_003576645.1 Ipomoea triloba | reverse complement strand
TGATCTCGAGAAGGAGATTCCACAAAAGGAGCTAAACCTGAAGGTCTTACGAGGCCTTACCAAGGAGTGGGAAATGAAGGTGATCACAATGCGTGATCACAGGGATTTGAAGAACACCACAACCGACCAACTGTTCAGAGATCTCAAAGCCTTTGAATTTGAGATGTTTCCGAGAGATGAGGACGTGGTGGACAGACGGAATGTGGCACTGGTTGCTGATCAACCAACCACCTCCTCAAGGTCAGACCCTAATCCCACTGATTTTTTATCTGACGAACAGTTTGCTTTCTTCATGAGAAAATTCAGGAAGTTCATGAAGAAGACATCGGAGAGCAATACAAGTTCACCTTCCTCCTCAAGAAGGAAAAATGAGAGATACACATCCAGAAGAATGGAGGAAGAAGATCAAGGTCTATGCTACAACTGCAGGAGACCAGGGCACTTCAAGGCTGAATGTCCTTACCCACCGGTAAGCAAGCATCAAGGCCAGGAAGGCAAGGATTCCAGAAGAAAAGAGGAATCTAGAGAGAAGTCAGCACAAGGTGGCTTCAAGGGAGAAACAAAGACACACCTGCGCAGGAAGGCGCTTGTTGCTGAGGAACTCGAGAAGGCAATCGAGGAGTCAGAGACGTCGAGCTCCAGCGATAGCAGCAGCACAGAGGATGAGAGGGGGCTCATCTGCTTATACACTACAGAAGAGGAGGATAAATGCTTGATGGCTATCAATAATGAGGTAACCTCCCCTTCTACATCTCGCTGCTCTATCTCTACTTCTCAATGTTCTTCGTTTAGAAGCGATGAGGATCCCTTCGAGACTATGGAATTGATCAGAAGGAACCTCAAAATCGCTAACAGCACTCATGCCAAAATTAGGGAAGAAAACAGCAAGCTAACTGCTGAAAGAGACATTCTTAAGAACGTCTCGAAAGAGAATTTGGAGCTAACTCTCAAAGTAAGTGAGTTAGAAGCAAAAGTAATCCTACTGGCTGAAGAGTGCAAAGCTCGAGAGACCAGAGAGCTTAATCTTAGAAAGGTCATAGCATCATACACTAATTCCTCCAAAGCTATGGAGAAAATGGTGGATGATCACAGACCAGCAAATGACAGAACCGGTCTCGGATTCCGTCAGAACAGTCTCTCGAGAGATAAGCAGACCAACAGTTTGGGAACTTCAAGAAATGGAGGATCTCAACCCAAACCGAATAAGGGTCATAAAGGACCTACAAAAAGGACTAGAGTAGCTATTCATAAACAGTCCCTATACATCAGCAATGGAAAGTATAGGAAAGCTATGAAGAATGGCCGGGTAAACAATATCGAGAGATCACCTAGCTATCTCTCGCAAAGCCATTCCAAGTACAAAAGAAGCTACATTCCATATAATGCGCCTCAAGGCAAATATGGAAGGTCTGAGATCCACAGAGTTAGGAACTCACGGATGGAGAAAGGCAGACTCTATCCATCTAGTGAGGATTGGTCATCGAATCATGATTTCTGGAAGAAACCTCACTTCCAGCAATTTCACTTGACCAAACAAGCAATGAAGGGAATGGTGCGTAAGTCTGAGGTCAGGGCTCAACCAAAACTGATCTATGCACCTAAGAGGCCCAAAGTCTTTGCTAGCATTCCTTATGATTATCAAACGTATAATGGCTACATTACACCTAGGCCTGGAGTAATGGGTCCAAGGTATAAATGGATGCCTAAACTTACTAACCAACCAGGACCCAAAGTTTGGGTACCTAAATTCGCTTGATCTGCTTGCAGGATGCCAGGGACATATGGTTCATTGACAGTGGATGTTCAAGACACGTGACGGGAAATCTATCCTTACTGGAGAACATTCATCCTATCGAAGGTCCCTTGGTAACATTTGGAGACAATAAGAAGAAAGGACGCACGAAGGCTGTTGGTGAAATTCACAAGAATGAATTGGTAATCAAGGAGGTCTCCTATGTTGAAGGACTCAAGTTCAACCTCCTTAGTACGAGTCAATTATGTGACAAGGGCTATAAGGTTATCTTCACCAAAAGCAAGTGCCAGATTGCACAAGAAGAATCTCTCGAAGTCGTCCAAGAAGCAGCAAGAAAAGGAAATATGTACATAGTGGATTGGAGATCTGCCAAACCATCCCTATGTATGCTGGTAAGGAGCAAGGAAGACTTATGCTGGGATTGGCACAGTAAGCTTAGCCATCTGAACTTCAAAACTATCAACAAGCTTACTAAGAGGAACCTTGTGGAAGGACTGCCCAAAGTGACGTTTCGAAAGGATAAGATTTGTGAGGCATGTCAACGCTGCAAACAGATCAAATCCTCTTTCAAAAGCAAAGCCGAGACATCATCCACTAGACCATTAAGTCTTCTTCACATGGACTTATTTGGACCGGTGGATCCACCCAGCATGAGAGGAAGAAAATATACTCTTGTGGTAGTAGATGACTACACAAGATTCACGTGGACCGTGTTCTTAACCAAGAAAAGCGGGACAAAAGTTGCCTTACCAAATCTTTTGAAGCAAGTTCAAGTTGAAAAGGGTGTCTCGATACTAAAGATACGGTCAGATCAAGGTGGAGAGTTCGTTAATCAAGTGATCGGGAGCTACTGCAACGAGAACGGGATTCATCATCAACTGTCAGCTGCTCGAACACCTCAATAGAACGGAGTTGCTGAAAGGAGAAACAGAACTCTTAAGGAAGCAGCAAGGACCATGCTCTCACAAGCCAACATACCTCAAGGATTTTGGGCAGAAGCAGTCAACACAGCGTGCTATACCCAAAATCGGTCCTTGATCGTGAAAGGAGTTGGACAGACTCCATACGAGTTGTGGAATGGAAGGAAACCGAATGTAAGCTACTTTCACACATTCGGGTGCAAATGTTATATCCACAACAATGGGAAGACTCAGCTAAGAACTTTTGAAGAAAAGGCAGATGATGGAGTATTTCTGGGATACTCATCGACAAGCAAAGCATTCAGGGTCTTCAACAAGTGGAAATTGGTGGTTGAAGAATCCATACATGTCTCTTTTGATGATAGAGCATCAACAGATCAACCATCAAAGTCAATGGAAGCAGCTGAGGAAATTCAGCCAGAGTCTATCGAGATATCAAACTTACCTCTCGAAGAAAAGCAGCCGATAGTTCGAGACATAGCGGAACTCCAGTCAGAATCAGATGATGAAGAATTTGCCAAGGACAAAGCTTCCAGCTCAGCTGATCTAATCCAAATCTCAGATAATCAACCCTCTACTCAACCTACAACAGATGAACCACAACCTGATCTAAGATGGCTAAGAAGTCACCCCGCTGATCAAGTAATTGGAGATGTTCGTGACAGAGTTCGAACCAGATCAACATATAGAGAAAGCATGCTTGCTTATTTTCTATCTCAAATAGAGCCTAAGGTGATTGATGAGGCTCTAAGTGATCCAGATTGGGTGCAAGCCATGCAAGAGGAACTTCATCAGTTCGAAAGGAACGAGGTGTGGGAACTAGTTCCGAGACCTCATCATCAGAATACAATTGGCACAAAATGGGTTTTCAGAAACACGATGAATGAAGATGGAGTCATTGTTAGGAACAAGGCCAGACTTGTTGCTAAAGGATATTGCCAGGAGGAAGGAATAGACTTTGATGAAACCTTTGCTCCGGTGGCATGTCTCGAAGCCATACGCATCTTTCTCGCATATGCCGCCTTCAAAGACATCAAAGTGTACCAAATGGATGTCAAGAGCGCTTTTCTGAACGGACTTCTTGAATAAGAGGTGTACGTCGAACAACCTCCGGGTTTCTTGAAGGACGTGGGAGCTGACAAAGTATACAAGTTGAAGAAGACACTCTACGGCCTAAAACAAGCTCCGAGAGCTTGGTATGATACGTTATCCTCTTTTCTACTTCAATGTGGGTTCACCAAAGGCCTAGTGGACAAGACATTGTTTAGAATTAAGGATGGGAATCATATCTTATTGGTGCAAATCTATGTGGACGATATCATCTTTGGGAGTACCAATTCAACCTTGTGCGAGAAATTCTCCAGGTTGATGAAAGGGAAGTTCGAAATGAGCATGATGGGAGAACTCAATTACTTCCTTGGACTACAAGTGAGACACTCAAGGAAGGTATCTTCAGAAATACACCAAGGATTTGCTCAGGAAATACAATATAGAAGGGAAATCCTCAGTCAAAATACCCATGGGTACCTCTCTACGTATCGACCTCGACAGTGAAGGACGAGAGGTCGATCAGACTATGTATCGAGGTATCATCGGATCTCTTCTTTATTTAACTGCCAGTAGACCAGATATATCCTTTGCAGTAGGTGTATGTGCTAGATTTCAGGCAAGTCCGAAGGAGAGTCACTTAAATGCATCTAAAAAGATTCTCAGATACCTCAAGGGTACGCAAAGTGTTGGACTTTGGTATCCGAGAGGTGGATCTTTCGAACTAATGGGATATTCAGATGCGGACTTTGCCGGTTGTAAAATTGATCGAAAGAGCACTTCTGGGACATGTCAGTTTCTAGGTGGAAGACTTGTCTCATGGTTTAGCAGGAAACAGCATTCGATAGCTACAAGCACTACTGAAGCAGAATATGTAGCAGTTGGAAGTTTTTGTGCTCAGATTTTATGGATGAAGCAACAGTTACTGGATTACGGTGTTGAATGTAAAGAAGTTAAGATCATGTGTGATAACACAAGTGCCATAGCTATCACTCAAAATCCAGTATTACATTCAAGGACAAAACACATCGATATAAAGTATCACTTCATCCGAGACCATGTTGAGAAAAAGGACATAACTTTGGAATATGTTGCAACGGAGGAGCAACTAGCAGATATTTTCACAAAAGCGTTGTGTGAAAATAGATTCTCTCAACTAAGGTTAGAATTGGGAATGATAGAATTGGGTTGAATGGTCAATCTTATCTTCTTGTATTAAGTGCCATAAACTGTTTCGCATGTGAGGAGCGGTTTCATCAACTTTATGGCAGCTTTGGAGTTACACAGCATTGAATGGTCACTCACATAGCATCTCGTGACTGTATAGTACTAAAGCTTTTGGGCTATAAATAGAGGGATTTTCTAAGCAGTTTATGTCATCGACTCCTTCATGGAAAAGAAGAAAAGAAAAGATGATGTACCGTTCTGGTATAGAGGAAGGAAATCAGCAACCAAGTCCAAAGATTTTCAAGGAGAAAACTATCCAGAATTAATGAAGGGTGAACAGATTGCGGAGCTTCCTGATAATCCAACCAAGCATCCTATTCCCATCCAAGGTGAATGGATCCCCAAATGNGCATCCTATTCCCATCCAAGGTGAATGGATCCCCAAATGCGAGGAGATCCACAACGATGGGATACTGGAGTCAGGAGAAGAGTCTTGCACAAGTGGGATTCCTACAGCTGCACATTCTGGAAAAGGACCTCCCTCAACCAAATGGAAAACCAAGGGAAAGGGAGATGAAGCCTGTGAGGAAGGCAGCAGCGGAGAGAAAAACAAGAAGGAGTAGCCACCTCTAGTTCTGCTATTAGGATAAATAGGACTTTAGATGGCTAGTTCCTGTTCTAACGATAGATTCCTATTAGGCTGTCCAAGGCCAAACAAAAGTTTCTATGGAATCTAATAGGATATTGATTCACATGTAATGTTTTCGGAAATCACTAAATGAACTTAAGGAAATGTTCCAAGTGATATCTTTTGATGAATCAACCTTGTCTCCTTGTCGCAATCTGTGTTCGAAAGGTAGTTCGAGAGATACATGTTCAGTTTGCCTATTTATGTTATGTCTCGAAGAAGGGTAGTTCGAGAGATCACTTCGAAAGATACCATCTATGTATCTCTGAATGGAGGAATAAGGAGGGTTAGGGATCAATCACTCAGGGGGAAGATCCTTAACCAGATCAAGACGGAGGAATAAGGAGGGTTAGGGATCAATCACTCAGGGGGAAGATCCTTAAACTCATTTGGAAGACAGTTCACCTTCGAGAAGTGAAACTGATGAGCTCAACGAATATGTGTGGAACGGCTAACTTTGGACATTAATGTTAGCCACGTGGTCTTCGGTTACTGACGGTTTTCCGTAATTAAAGGCATTATCTTGATGAGTGGGAGCATGCTTATATAGATATCACCTTTTAATATCCCACTATCTTAAATCCAAAAACCGTATTATACCTTACCAAAATACCATTACCATACCTTACATACATAACCGTTATAAAAGGGTATTTCTGACTTTTCATATCTTTTAAATTAACCGGGATCCCTTTTTCGGGTCAAGCTCTCAACCCTACCCATATATCTAACCCGAATCCACATGATATAAAAGCCAAATTCTTCTTCCTTACCCGGATTCAAGCTCAAACCGAATACCCAAAACCCCCAAATCCTAAACACTGTACACATTCCCTCCAACACCTCAAACAATGGCGTCTGAATCATCATCATCATCCTCATCTTCCGATGCATACCAGAGGGAGCTGGAACACATACGCTCCCAGATAAAACAAGTCAAGGCGAGGAGTATCCTTGACAGAGACGGTTTCGTTGCTCACTCGACGAACCCATCTATGGCGGAGAAAGTCCTGAAGAAGTTCGAAAAGGCAGGACTTATGAAATACATGACACACGACTACCAAACCATTCATGAACTCGACTTCACCGAATGGTTCGCGAATGCCAAATTCACGAAGGGCAACATAGAGAGTCGGTTCAATGAGATCCATATCACGACCTCTGTTGGTGACCTCAGAGCGGCATTCGACTTCGCGACGTCGGAGGAAGCAGTCCAGCACCTCTCGGATTATAACTTGGACAAGCAAGCTTTTTGGGACAAAATCCGACTGGAGACTGCACCGCCTAGAGCATCCTCTGCCCTCCGCAAGTTCCACCTAAAGGAGAGGTTTGCTCTTGCTGCCGACCTTATCATGAAATTCGTGCTCGGCAAGGTGTCTGGAACTGACGAAATTAATCTGGACATCCTCAAAATCCTCCACGCCATCTGGAACAACAACAAAATGGACTGGGCTCATATCATCTTCAACTTCCTCCAACAACAAGTGCAAAGCTTAGTCTCCAACACCAACCTGACGATCAGTAAAAAGGTTGGTTTCAGTTTTGTTGTTCAATACCTTTTGAGTTTGAAGGGCTTACAACTGAGGGAAGGGCGAGAGGTTCATCGGAATACCTATATGGGTAGGACGAAATCTCAAGCCCCAAAGGCGAAAGGTGTTAAGATTGCACCTTCTCCCTCAAAGCCTAAGGGAAGGGGCAAAAGGAAAGCCCCAACCAAGGAGAAGGAATCTGATGATGAGCCTCTGGATACCCTGATCAAGAGGGTCGCCTTACCGAAGAGGGCTAAGAAAGCCAAAACCATCGCCATCACTCAGATTCGAGAGATAACACCTTCAGCAATCCAAGAACCATTTGAGGACAGGGCACAAGCCCAGGGGGAACCTCAGGCTACACTGGCCGCTGAGGTTGAGAGAATGCCCCCTACCAGATCCATCTCAGATGAAATGTTTGTCGATCTGAATGTCGATGGTGCTGGCGTTGCTGATGAATCTTTGGATATACCTCGAGAGGAGGCTCGAGAGATTGAAGGTACTGGGATCAGTGATCCAGTACAGACAAATGTTGAGAAACCACGAGAGGTGGTTCGAGAGATAACAGTTGAAGCTGCATCGGCAACAGAAATCCTATCTGCTGGATCTCATGACTTCAATGATGATGCTACTACTCAGTTAGATCACCGTGGTGAAGATGCATCTAGCCTGGATGACTTCTCCAGGGTTCTTCGATGGATCAACTGGCGAACAGGCCCTTTTGATCAACTGATTGCACGAGCAGCAGATATAGAGGCTGAGGAGATGTTCGCGTTAAACTGGTTAAACCTCACAGAACTCCCAGCCAATGAACTTCTAAGTCTTGCCCATGAAATGCATGTGACCAGGAGGAATCTTGGTCGGTCTGACAAAGGGAAGGGCATAGCTGCTGATGAACGAGAAGCCGAGCCTGACATGGACCGTGAATCAAAAACCAAATTTCAAGAAGATGTCAGGCTTGTCACTGCTCTATCATTGGGACATCAAGTAGAGGATACGAGAGGTCCAGGAGAGACCTCTGGGATTGCTCGAGATGATTCTGAGAATCCAATACCAACAGCCGCAATCCCCTTGTCCCAAGTAAATATTTCTGCTCTGGACGAACAGGTAGCAGCTTCGAGAGGTGAATCCGAGACCTCTGAAGCATGTGAGGTGGCACCCAGCTCAGTCATACTACTGCCAGCACCTGAGTCCACACCCTCGAATGCCACAGATGAAGCTCAGCCAGTTCGAGAGGGTGAAATTTTGTTGCTCCAACTCCCAGGCTTTTCTATCGATATGGAACTGCCAACTGAAATGGAGCAGAATGAGCAACAAGAGCAAGATGTGCAAAGTCCTGCTGGTTCGAGAGGTACTGAGAAAGAAGATGTGATCATCGGAGGTGGAAATAGGGAAGCACCTGTCGACACTTCATCTTCAACCCCACCAGCAGATGACCAAGTTCCCAGCACTGGTTCGAGAGGTGACGCTGAGGGGGAACTTCCATTGGATGGAAACCAGGAAGCGTCCAATACAGAAGTCTCTCCTTTCGCTGATCCTATCCCAACGGTTGCTGAAACTGAGGCTTCAGGTTCGAGAGGTGAAGAGCAAGAAGTGATCCATCCCTCAGGTGGAAACCGGGAAGCATCTGACATGGAGCTACCTTCGAGCTCTGATCCCTGTGTCCCTGTTGGTCCTCAGGAACTCAATCGAGAGGTGGACTTGCAAATGCAAGTCATGGGTGGAAATCTGGAAGCACCCAAGTCCCCTCCGACTCAAGGTACTTCAAATCTGGAAGCACCCAAGTCCCCTCCGACTCAAGGTACTTCTTCTCCTTCAACTTCTGATTATGATCCAAAGGCCGAACAAGCTTTCATTGGCGCTTCTGATTATGATCCAAAGGCCGAACAAGCTTTCATTGGCGAGGTGCGTCAATTCATGGCCGATCACTCTCAGAAGATGGCTCAGATTGAGCGCATCCTGACTATTGTTCGCAACGCTGCAATGCCTGCGGCTGGCACAAGTGAATCTCAGGCCAGCCATGAAGAACTTCTCGAACAGGCAGTATGGGCTGAGGATGCAGCACGGAAAGCTGCAGATGAGGCTGTTGTAGCTCGAGCAGAGGCTGAAGGTGCGAGAGCTGAATTAGCTGAGTTACGAGCAGAGCTTCGAGCCTTCCAGTATTCCAGTGAACTTCGACAGGACGTGATGAAAGCACTACTCGATGATCTGTCGAACCAAGTGCCTGCCCAACTTCAAGCACTCTTCGAAGGCATGTCCACCCTCCTTTCCCGCGCAGATGATGTCACCAAGGGGGAAAATACTCAGGGAAGGACATCAACAACTAGCAAGAAAAGGGCAGCAAGTGAACCAGCTGGACCTCCTCCAAAAGTTCCAAAGTCAATGAGCAAACAATTGGAGGAAGCGAAAAGAGCAGAAATCTTAAGGGTCCAGCATACACTGGAAATGGAAAGAAGGAGACAAGAAGACAGAGAAAGGAGAAGAAAAAGACAAGAACAACAAACGGCCAAAGAGAAGAGAGATGAGCAATATATGAAAAACTTCAAGTCAGGGTTCAAAGATGACTCAACCGAGTACCTCAACGGAATCATAGTAAGTCTTCTTGCCAAAACTGACTTATCTCTTCATAGCGGCCTTAATCCTCTGGAATGCATCGAATGGTGGAGACATGGGGTGATTGAAGGCAGTTTCATAGGTGAAGCCTTTATCAATTACCTTCACCTGGACGTATCAGACAAATATCTAGAGCAGGTGAACTCCAAAGACCCCATCAAGACACGAGCAGCCATAAACGAGAAGAGGAAAGCAGACAAGCAGTAAGCTCTAGATGTCCACATGCATTCGAAATTTATGTTGTTCTTTATCTTCTCTTTCTTTTCTGCTATTATATGTAAAACATTCCCTTATATTAATATACATATATCTTTTGCTGGGGGTGTTGCGTGAGTTCTTACTTCATGCTTTAGCAGATTAGCTCGCTTGTCAAACTTACCGTATGCGCTGAAAATAAAATCAATGTTCTTTTCTTGCTAATCAGGCATACAAGTAAGTATAAGTGTTGGCATCATCAAAAAGGGGGAAATTGTTAGGAACATAATGTAATAGGTTTTGATGATACCAAAATGTATTTCAGAATCCCCTAAGTCTCGAAAGATAGGAATTATATGTAAGTTCGACAAGTAAACTAAGAGCGAAAATACAACCGGGTAACTTGAGCTCAACTCGGAAAATATTTAAGCTTAAGGTGAAACTTGTGTGAACATCTTAGAAGTCTCGTGTTGTAATCTCATAGATAGATCAGAAGAAGGCACGGGACAACACTGGAGGAATAAGGGTCTGCGAGACATCAACTAAGTCTCGAGACATAAGCAGAGTTCGAGAGATAGGATCTCTCGATACAACAATCCAGTTCGAGACATAAGCAGAGTTCGAGAGATGGATCTCTCGATACATGGGATCGAGACATCATCCTTGGTCTCGATAAACTGACACTTCTCCAAAAGGCTGAATGACGGTCAGGAAGCATGGTTAAAGTTGGAGAAGAAGAATTTCATGGAGATAAAATATTAAGGAGGTGCTAGAAGTGGATGCCACATCAGAATTCCACNGCTTTCATTGGCGAGGTGCGTCAATTCATGGCCGATCACTCTCAGAAGATGGCTCAGATTGAGCGCATCCTGACTATTGTTCGCAACGCTGCAATGCCTGCGGCTGGCACAAGTGAATCTCAGGCCAGCCATGAAGAACTTCTCGAACAGGCAGTATGGGCTGAGGATGCAGCACGGAAAGCTGCAGATGAGGCTGTTGTAGCTCGAGCAGAGGCTGAAGGTGCGAGAGCTGAATTAGCTGAGTTACGAGCAGAGCTTCGAGCCTTCCAGTATTCCAGTGAACTTCGACAGGACGTGATGAAAGCACTACTCGATGATCTGTCGAACCAAGTGCCTGCCCAACTTCAAGCACTCTTCGAAGGCATGTCCACCCTCCTTTCCCGCGCAGATGATGTCACCAAGGGGGAAAATACTCAGGGAAGGACATCAACAACTAGCAAGAAAAGGGCAGCAAGTGAACCAGCTGGACCTCCTCCAAAAGTTCCAAAGTCAATGAGCAAACAATTGGAGGAAGCGAAAAGAGCAGAAATCTTAAGGGTCCAGCATACACTGGAAATGGAAAGAAGGAGACAAGAAGACAGAGAAAGGAGAAGAAAAAGACAAGAACAACAAACGGCCAAAGAGAAGAGAGATGAGCAATATATGAAAAACTTCAAGTCAGGGTTCAAAGATGACTCAACCGAGTACCTCAACGGAATCATAGTAAGTCTTCTTGCCAAAACTGACTTATCTCTTCATAGCGGCCTTAATCCTCTGGAATGCATCGAATGGTGGAGACATGGGGTGATTGAAGGCAGTTTCATAGGTGAAGCCTTTATCAATTACCTTCACCTGGACGTATCAGACAAATATCTAGAGCAGGTGAACTCCAAAGACCCCATCAAGACACGAGCAGCCATAAACGAGAAGAGGAAAGCAGACAAGCAGTAAGCTCTAGATGTCCACATGCATTCGAAATTTATGTTGTTCTTTATCTTCTCTTTCTTTTCTGCTATTATATGTAAAACATTCCCTTATATTAATATACATATATCTTTTGCTGGGGGTGTTGCGTGAGTTCTTACTTCATGCTTTAGCAGATTAGCTCGCTTGTCAAACTTACCGTATGCGCTGAAAATAAAATCAATGTTCTTTTCTTGCTAATCAGGCATACAAGTAAGTATAAGTGTTGGCATCATCAAAAAGGGGGAAATTGTTAGGAACATAATGTAATAGGTTTTGATGATACCAAAATGTATTTCAGAATCCCCTAAGTCTCGAAAGATAGGAATTATATGTAAGTTCGACAAGTAAACTAAGAGCGAAAATACAACCGGGTAACTTGAGCTCAACTCGGAAAATATTTAAGCTTAAGGTGAAACTTGTGTGAACATCTTAGAAGTCTCGTGTTGTAATCTCATAGATAGATCAGAAGAAGGCACGGGACAACACTGGAGGAATAAGGGTCTGCGAGACATCAACTAAGTCTCGAGACATAAGCAGAGTTCGAGAGATAGGATCTCTCGATACAACAATCCAGTTCGAGACATAAGCAGAGTTCGAGAGATGGATCTCTCGATACATGGGATCGAGACATCATCCTTGGTCTCGATAAACTGACACTTCTCCAAAAGGCTGAATGACGGTCAGGAAGCATGGTTAAAGTTGGAGAAGAAGAATTTCATGGAGATAAAATATTAAGGAGGTGCTAGAAGTGGATGCCACATCAGAATTCCACNTTAAGGAGGTGCTAGAAGTGGATGCCACATCAGAATTCCACAACAAACGGATAGAAGGTGCACCAATCCAAAGTCGGTCTTATTCCCTAAAACGAAGATCAATGGGAATATAAAAAGAGTAACTTTTACCAAGAGTAGCAAGTGGAGCATGGACTCAAGAAAGTGGATTATGGAATATCCACTACCAAACAAAAGGTACAAGTTACAAGACCACCACTCCATAAAAAATGCTGAAAAGATGCAAGTCCCATACACAGCATGGGAGACAAATTTCAAACGGAATAATTTTCCCTCCAACGGAATTATTCCTCAACTCTCATATAAAAAGGACGTGAAGACACAAAAACAAAAAATGAAGGTGGTTCATTCGAAAATCTTAAGAGGTGTCTGATTCAAACATTCAAGTGCAAGTGCTCAATCCGGAATATCATCCTGATATTCAAAAATAGCGAGAAAAACACATCTTAGTGTTTGAGAGAGTTACAAAGCTTAAACTGCTACACATCTAGAAGGTGACCGAAGCTGCTCTACATCGAAGTTGATTCAACAATAGCTTGTGGTCAGATTGGAGTTTGTTACATTCAACCGTGACAACCAAAGGTCCTTGCTTTGGATTAAGCAAGAAGAGGGGGAGTAACCTGGCAGCTGTCTAGTGAAGATCCTGAGGCTTGAGGCGGGCTTGGTGATCAAAGCTCAAGTGTTCGAGAGGTGGAGTAACTGGAAGCGGGGAGAAAAACNGGTGATCAAAGCTCAAGTGCTCGATAGGTGGAGTAACAAGAAGCGGGGCGAAAAACCTAAGGCTTGAGGCGGGCTTCGTGATCAAAGCTCAAGCGCTCGATATTGTACTAGAAAGGGAAGTTTTTAGTGCAATCCTTCCAGGGAGTTTCTGGAAGAAGAGTGGACGTAGGCGGGTCGGCCGAACCACTTAAAAATCTCTCTCGCATTTACTTTCTGTTTTTATCTCTCGCTATCTAACTCTCGAACTACACTGCATATAACTACACCTCTCGAACTAACTCAAACTCGTGCTAATTAAAAGGGGATAACTTTTACGCTGCGCATAAAACTTTGTCTTCATCTTGTGAGGTATTGGACCTAAACATCCTAAGTCCAATACACACGAGAGGTCGAAAAAGATTTGCAAAATCTTATACAAGTCTATTCACCCCCCCCTCTAGACTTGTACCCCATCCCCTTGGGACCAACAATACCATCAGTACAAAGTCCAAGCCTAAGATTTCTCGGCTCGTGACAAAATTCAGGAAATGCATTATCAAATGTTGTCCATTGACGAGAATCAGCCGGGTGTCGAAGCTTGCCATCAGAAATTTTTTGATATGCATGCCATGTTAAGTTTTTCGCGTCGCTTGGATTAGCAAACATACGCTTAAATCTTGAGAGAATTGGAAGATACCACATAACTTTAACCGGTGGACTTTTCAAACTTACTTTCCCAGCAACATTCTCTCTTGTTTTGAAACGAGATACCCCACATATTGGACATGCATGCAAATCTTTGTAATCATTCCTAAACAATATGCAATCGTTAGGGCAAACATGTATCTTTTTATATCCCATACCCATGGGACACAAAATCTTCTTGGCATCATATGTACTCTTCGGCAGTTCATTATCATCTGGAAGCATTCCCTTTAATATCTCAAGTAACGCAGTAAAGCTCTTGTCACTCTACCCATTCCCAGCTTTCAAGTTGAATAATTTTAATACAGCAGATAATCGGGTATATTTACTACAACCCGGCCATAAAGGTAATTTTGAATCCTTCAATAATTCATCCAACTCGTTTGACCGATCGATGAACTCCTCTCCAACATCGCGAAACATTTCATCTAATTGATCTTCAGACTCATCATCTTCATTTTCTTTGTTGTCAACATACATGTTAGATGTTGTAGCCACATTGCTTTCACCATGCCATATCCATTTTGTATAAAATGGATTAATCCCATGACAGATTAGATCATCATATACGTCTTTCACACATAATCTTTTCTGATTACAACACTTCTTACAAGGACAAAGGAGCCTTTCATTACTACCCGGAAGGTTATTCTTTGCAAAGTTAATAAAATTTTTAACTCCATCATCGTATTCTTGACTAATTCGAGAAGCATTCATCCAACTTTTATCCATCACAAGCCAATCTAAAATATTATTAATCCTAATTAAACTTAAGTTAACACTAAGTCAACAAATTCTATAATAATAACAAACAAAGCATAAATAAACATAGACCACGGTGTGGCTAATCACCGGATGCAGAATATAAAGCCAAAGCATAAATAAACATAGACCACGGTGCGGCTAATCACCGGATGCAATATATAAAGCCAAAGCATAAATAAACATAGACCACGGTGTGGCTAATCACCGGATGCAGAATATAAAGCCAAATCATAAATTAAAATAGGAAAAAGTCTTACCTCACCACAGCGTTATCCACGTCCGTAAACAAACCCCGAATCTAACTAATTACCTACAATTTTATTTGTAAATTAATATTATTCGAAATTATAAATAATTCCTAAAAATACATAATAATTTATTAAAATTCTATGAATTTATAGGGCCTAAAATACATAATAGTTTCTAAAATTCGAAATATATTATAAATAATTCCTAAAAATACATAATAATTTCTTAAAATTCGAAATTATGAATTTATAGGGCCTAAAATACATAATATTTCCTAAAATTCGAAATATATTATAAATAATTCCAAAAAATACATAATAATTTATTAAAATTCGAAATTATGAATTTATAGGGCCTAAAATACATAATATTTTCTAAAATTCGAAATATATTATAAATAATTCCTAAAAATACATAATAATTTATTAAAATTCGAAATTATAAATTTATAGGCTCAAAAATATATAATAATCCCTAAAATTTGAAATATATTATAAATAATTCCTAAAAATACATAATAATTTATTAAAATTCGAAATTATGAATTTATAGGCTCAAAAATATATAATAATTCCTAAAATTCGTAATATATTAACAAATAATTTGAAATTTGAAATATATTAAAAAAAATTAATATTTACCGGTGGGAGGCGGCAATGAGAGGCGGCTTCGACGTCCGGTGTGCGGTGGCGGAGCGGTGGCGGCACGCTGTCGCGAATGGCGGAGGGCCGAGGCCGAGGGTGGCTGCACGCTGTCGCGAATGGCGAAGGGCGGTGCGCTATCGCGATTGGCAGAGGGCCGAGGGCGAGGGCGGTGCGCTGTCGCGATTGGAGTAGCGGTGGCGGTCCAAGGTTGCGGTGGCGGTGGCGGAGTGCGGAGGGCCGAGGCCGAGGGCGGTGGCTGTCGCGGAGGGCGGTCGCTGTTCGCGTGGATCTGAGGTTCCCGTGGAGTGAAATATTTCTGTGTTCCAAATCTGCTGTTCGCGTAGTGGGCTTTTAATTAAAGCCCTACGGCGTCGGTTGTTCAGAAAACCGACGCCGTAGCCCATTTATTTATTTTTTTAAAATATGAAATCAATTTATTAATTAGATTAAAAAGATAATAATAAAAATACGACGTCGGTTCACTCACGAACCGACGTTGTACTTATTTTTATTTTAATTTACGGCGTCGGTTATGCTTAGAACCGACGCCGTAATTTATATTTAAAAAAATAAAAATTTAAATATTAAAAACGACGTCGGTTTGGTAACCAAACCGACGTCGTTTTTTTTTCGTTAATTTTTTAAAGCCCAATGACGTCGGTTTTATACTACAACCGACGTCGTATCCCTTTGACGTCGGTTTTAAAAAAAAACCGACGTTGTTTAGGCGACGTTAAATGTGTTTTCTGTAGTAGTGTTTGTAGTGATCCTCACATGCGACGTTAATGTTGGTTTTATAATTTTTGTGCTGTCGACGATTGTCCAACACAACCGTTACAATAATGAGTATATGGGAAAAATATAGAGAAAATATGTGACTGAATAAATATTTGTATTATTGAGAATTGCTTGTGTATAGTGAAAATTTTTCCCCTTCTCACAATGTATGGGGGTCTATTTAAATATATTTGGACTAGGAGCCCTATAAGGAATAGAAATTATGAACTGCCTCATATTGCGAATCATTGTTATATTGGGAATAAAAAGCCCTAATCCTACTATTAGAAATAATGAGCCAATCTTTATTACATTATGAATACTAAGCTCAATCCTTATTAAACTCTCAAGTTGCACCGTAGTACCGTTCCATGTATCCTCCTTCGACTTCCTTGATCCAATTACCTTATTGGGCCGATCCATTTGGCCCTGGCCCAGTATACCATATATCAATCATTATTACATGGACCATGNTCCATGCAATAATTTGCCACCATATATCAGGTACTAAGAGCATTTAGTGTCAGTCTCCTAGAATAAAATAGATTTCAACACTATTTTTGACTACTAAAAACATAATGCTTTCGCCTAACTAGAACAACAAGTGTGCATTTCATAAATTTAGATCAAAGTTTTTGCACAAAAATTTCACAGAAAAATGGACTTTTGTGTGTGAAAGAGAGAAATATCAAAGTTTTGATGTTCTAAAATTAATACACTCCACAATCTGCCAGCACCAAAGGTATATATAGGAGAAGATGAAATAAGTAGCAATAAGCATGGCATTTAAACTGATTTAAAATTGTTACAAATAAGATTAATGGTGGACATACATAATTTGTAATAGTTGTAACGGAAATATTCATGTCTCATTATGTATGCCATTTATTAAACTTATTGTATTGTATATATGTATGGGTATCCTTGGATGAAATAGAGTATGAATAAGATTTTCCTTGCTTTGCCTATTTGTTCCTCACTAGATTTTTCTCATTGGGTTTTTCTCGTGTGATTTTTAACGAGGCATGAGTATGATATAGTAATAACAATGGATGAAAGTTTCAAATAAATACTTAAAGACAAACCTCAAAATCCTAAAGATTGAACGCTGAAGGTTCACGGTTGCAATCTTTTTCCCTTAACTAAGTTTTTCCCACAGGGTTTTTTCTTAGTAAGGTTTTTAATGAAGCAACCAGTACAATATATGATTTTACAAATATCATGTACTCTTTTTTTCTCAATTAGGTTTTTTCCCACGTGATTTTTCCTAGTGAGCTTTTTAATGAGGCATGAATGTATTTAAATATACTATCCATATACTTTGTACTTTTTTCTTGTCTTGGTTTTTCCCACAGGGTTTTACGAGCAAGTTTTTAACGATGCAAGATCGTGATCAAATAATGTCCAAGGGGGAGTGTTATAAACAAGATTAATGGTGAACATAATTTGTAACAGTTGTAACAGATGTATTCATGTCTCATTATGAATGCCACTTATTAAACCTATTGTATTTTTTTTTTTGGTGGAATGGAGGGACCAAAGGGTCCCAAAAGGAGAAAGAAACTATCTCAGCCCACTAGTGGCAATGCAGTGGGCATCCTTTAAGAGCAAACTCTGAAGACCTTCCGGCGGTTCATCCAGCAGAGAGGTTCCCCAAGTCAAGTTTTGGCCCAGATTAGCCAAGAAATCAGCGCACTTATTCCCTTCACAGAGTATATGAGTGATCGTTATATCCTGAAACTCAGCAATAAGGCTTCTGCAGTCTAAAATAAGCGTGTTGGCTTCTGAGGAAGAACTGTCCTCCTTGTCCAGAGCTTAAATCATGGAGAGGGAATCAGATTCAACAATAAGTTTTAGAACACCACGGTTTCTTGCAATGCTGAGACCCTCACGAAGACCCAAGAGTTCCGCTATGAAGCTATTCGTGCAACCAATATTAGTCGCAAAGCCAATGATCCAGCCCCCTCTGTGATCGCGAATGAGACCTCCTGCACTTGCCAACCCCGAAGTAGCTTTTCTCGCTCCATCTGTGTTAAGTTTAACAAAGTCAGGTTGAGGCGGACTCCAGGAAACCCACGTCTGTTTAGCAGCGAGGAGACCATTTCGTTTGAAGAGAAGGTGATGCGCCTCTCTCGCCTCGGCAGACGCTGTTCTTAGAACTTCCGACGCCGGGATGTTGCTGTTGTTGAATACGAAGTCGTTCCTAGCTTTCCATATATTCCACAAGATATAAGGGAAAAGAACCTTCCAGCTGATCCCACGAGCATCCTTATGATTATACGTGCAAGCATTTTCCATCCAGCGGTGGAGGGGAAGGTGGAAGGCGGATGATTGGCGAGGCTCAAGCAATCCAAGGCAGTGTCGCAGCGTCTGAAGAGGTGGTCAAGTGATTCGTTTTCTTCATCGCACCTGGTACAAGTTGCTGAGTCTGTAATACCGCGACGTCTACGTTCAGCGTTCACGAGCAGCCCATTTGCGGCAATCTTCAAGATGAAAAGTTTGACTCTCTCGATGCAGCTGAGACGCCAAATCCATGCGTAGGAGTCCTCTTCGTTGTTATTACCTGCAATAAAATAAAACGCGGAAGCCACCGAGACCTTACCTGAATCGGAATGAGGCCAAAAACAATTATCTTGGATATTGTTCGAGATAGGGATGGGCACCGCCCGAATCTCGTCCACAATGTTGGGCGGGAGAATGCCTTGTAGCATTGGTAAATTCTAGCACTTTCTGTCGTTAATGAACTCACTGACTTTGGTGGTGTCTGTAACTATCTGACTATTGACCGAAGAGTTGGTACTTAGAGGTCCACTTCCTGTCCACCAGTCATGCCAGAAGTTAATAGTGTCACCGCCACCAACTGTCCACTTTAGACCATCTACCAAAGTATTCCGACGTTTCAAGATGCTCCTCTAGCCCCATGAATCCTTGGACCCCGCCGGAAGTTGGAGAAAGTCTGTTGATTTTAGGTATTTGTCACGTAGAGCCTTAACCCAAAGCTTCTCCTGGTTGGTGAAAACTTGCCACGCCATTTTTGTGAGAAAGGCTTGGTTAAAATCTCCAGCCTTACGGAGACCCAAACCGCCCACAGCACGGGGTTTGCAAATGTCCGCCCAGTTGATGGAATGGATTTTCCTTGTATTTTCGTCGTGACCCACAAAAAATTCCTGCAGATTCTATCAATTTCATTACAGGTACTTACTGGAATTGCCATAGTCTGCATTTGTGTAGGTTGGTACCGTTGCTAGTGAGGACTGAACAAGAGTTCTTCTACCCGCCATACTAAGGGAGTTAGCTTTCCATGAGGTTAATTTATGCCTCATCTTCTCTATCACTACGGAAAAGGTATGTTTGGAGACTCTTTTGTGGAGCATAGGCATGCCCAAATATGACCCAAGAGAGGGAGAGATTGGAATACCTATAGACGCTCTAAACCGTGCTTTGTGACCTGCACTCATATTAGGAGAACAAAAGATAAGGGATTTAGTGAGGTTTACCTTAAGCCCCGAGGCCGTACTAAAAGTGTTGATGCAATCCAACATGATGTTGGCCTGTCTTTCAGAGGCCTCGCCAAACAGGAGAAGATCGTCTGTAAAAAAGAGATGAGAGATCCCCACCCCTCCCCTAGAAATGTACACCGATTTCCAAGAACCCTCATTTACCTTCTGCTGAATAGAATAGGCAAGCCTTTCCATTATAAGATTAAAGAGGTAAGGCGCAAGCGGATCACCTTGGCGGAGGCCCCGACCTGGTTTAAAGGTAGGTAAACGGCCCCCGTTCCAAAGAATGGCAATGTCAGACTCACGAAGAGAAAATAAGAGAAGGTCAATCAAGGTTCTCGGGAACCCGAAGGCCTCCAAGGTATCTTCCAGAAAGGCCCCAGGCACACTATCATAAGCCTTATGGAGGTCTACCTTGACAATGACATAACCTTTTTTCCCTTTCTTACTATTCATAGAGTGAATCACCTCTTGCGTTAGAATAATGTTGTCCATCGTGGAACGGCCCAGGAGAAAGCAATTCTAGTGGGGCCCAATGATGTTGCACATTAGAGGTCTTAGTCTGTTGACCAGGACATAGGAAATAAGTTTAAAGGCCACATTCAATAAAGTGATTGGTAAAGTCCGCTGCCGATTCTGGGACTTCTTTCTTCGGAATGAGGGTCACAAAAGCTTGAAGGAGCGAGTTATGAACCGTCCCTGTTTCCAAGGCTTGATTGACCATGCAGGTTAGAGAGGGACCGATCTCCTCCCAAAAGTGCTAGTAAAAGACAGCCGAGATACCATCCGGACCGGGGCTGCCAAATTTTTTCATACCAAAGATAGCCTTTTTTACTTCGGGAAGGTTGGCCCTTTGAGTCAAATTGGTCGCTTGGACGGTTGTGATTTTATGTGTTTCCACTACCGGAGCCAACTGCTCAAACCCTCTAACGTCAGCCCTGCAAAAGAGATTCTTAAAGTAGTCAGTAATATGGCTAGAAAGTAAGAGTTGGTCATCCGTCCAAACACCATTAATCTTAAGGAATCTTATGCGGGTTTTGTTCCTTCGAATGATGACCAAATTATGATAAAAACGGGTGTTTCTATCACCATCTCTAACCCAGTCTGCCCGTGACTTTTGGAATATATGTATGGGTATCCTTGGATGAAATAGAATATGAATAAGATCTTCCTTGATTTGCCTCTTTGTTTCTCTTGCTGCTAATTGATGTTCTTATTACAACAAAAATCAATTTGTATCCTCCATAACAGACATATTTAATTTAGAAATCAACACAACACTTGCAGTTGCTAATTCATAAAATTAAAATTAGAATAAATTCAAATTAATTCTTGTGGATCATAATTAATGCATTACAGAGTGATACAATAGAAGGTGAAACTCAGATAATACATTTCAAAAGTACTTACCGTACGGTAATGCACCGAACAGTGCACTAGTGAAGCACCAAATGGTGCATTAATTAAGCACTAAATGGTACTTAAGATAACAAAGCATCAGAAGGTGCTAAAATTATAAAGCACTAAAAGATGCTTAACACCAAAACCACTGATAAGTGCTTAACAAGCACCATACAACTTCTCTATTTTTTAATATCAAATGGATCTATTTTGAGAATCAATTTCTTATTCACCTATTAAGCTGTTATATGTTTTGATCATACAATTTCAAACATGTCGATAGTCACTTCCTTCGTCAAGTTGACCTCAATTTTCATCCCTCTCGCGGGGTGGTCAAGGTCGACAGCCACCTTCTTTAATTAGCCGACCATATTTTCATGGACGACTGCTCTTCTTGCCAACCACCTTTGGTCGACTATTGCGATTGATTACTGAGCACTTACCATTCAAAGGGTTATAGTTCAGATCAATTAGTGTGTCTATCCCAAGTTGGTTGACCCCTCCTATGCCTAAGTTGCAGTCTCTCAACACCTTACTTAGCATTCTCTAAATATGCAAGATCTCCAAGAAATTAAAACTAGTAAAATTGGTTCGCTCCCTCACTGCGAGGGGCGACTAGGTAGAACAACAATGCGAGTACACGGATCGATCCCATGAGCTCAGGCAGTCGTGTTGCGCACGCAAGTCGCAATTAACATCACCTTGGTTAGCAGTGCTTTGAGCATCAAAAGTGGTGTGGTGATCCCTTCGAGTGCAAACCATGATGTCAGATCGATGAAGTTGAGTAGCAAACACGGCTTTCGGTATATATCCCCACGGACGACACCAATGTTGATTTTATGACTACCTAAGGGTAGTCAGTCAGTTGGCCAACACGACCGATTGGATGAGAAAATATAAATAATTGAGAAAAAATAAAGGAGACACGATATTTTTAATGTAGAAATCGAATGGTGAAAGTCACGGCCTTTTTTGGGCGGTACCAAAACAATATCCACTATTTTTGTAGGTAGTTTGTAGATGGACAAGTAGATCTCTCTTTCTCCCTTCTTTTGCTAGAGAGTAGAAGTTTTCCGTGTTTTTCCCCATTACAATTTGACCCTAGGGGTATTTATACATAGAGAATTGACCGAAGAAAGGAAAGAAAAAGGTTTACAGATTGAACTTTAGGCAACCTTCCTTACGGGCTAACTACCTACCGTTGGTCGGTAGGCTGACTACCTACTGTTGGTCGGTGGGCTTACAACTTGCGTATCCTGACTACCTAGTGATGCTGACTGGGTACCCGGGGTTGGGTATGTAAATAACTCTTCCATAATCTTGTGAATTGCCTCCATTCTTCCACTATGCAAGGCTTACTGGCCCCCAAGGCTAATTAGTAAGCACACTTACTTGTCCCGTTCGGAGGCGGAATGGCTAGTGCTGGTCTGATTAACTTTTAGTTTGTCCACCTTTTGGGTCTGGCTGCTAGCAGGAATGGCAATTCAACCCGACCCTGATGAGGAAACTGGATCCCCGCCCCGACGAAGGCGGGTTCGAAGAATTTTTCGTGGAACAGGGACAGGATGAGGAGACTTTGTAAATCGGATCCCTATCGGGGAAGGGGACTAGGACAGGGAGGGCATCCCTCGCCCCAACCCCAATCCCCATCCCCGTACCCGATTCCCCGAATAATTTTATAGTATATATATTATATTTATATATAACATAATACCCTAGTCACGCAGCATCTCTGCCTCACTACTTCACTTCTTCATTCATGCAGCCTCTCTGTCGCAACAGTGTCGCCCTCTCAGCCTCCTCGCTGCCTCTCTACAAGTCTCTCCGCCTCTCTGCAAGTCTGCCTCGCCGTCGTCTTCACTCTCCTAGGACCCAGGCAGCAAGGCTACGCACTACGCTACAACTTTTCAAGCTTACAACTCTCAACATCTCGTTACTCATAATTTTTCTAATTAAATCTCTCTATATTTGTATTAATTTCTGCAATTTTATAGTTAGCAGATTTTTCGTGCTCTTCAAAGCATACTTAATGGTTTTGTTGCCTTCTTCATGGCCTGCAACAGGCATCGCCTAAGGTATAATTGTCGTTATTTTGCCAAATTATTTGTCGTATACCTTGCAATTCTACTCTGTCTGCTCACACTTTGCATTTGCAGTATATATAATCATACAAAAGAGTTCATTCAAAAGCTATTTCAACCCACTTACAGTCTACGCTAACAGTGGACAACTATCAATAATACAAAAGAAGGTGAGTCTCATTTGATTATAGTACAATGTTACTTCAAGTTTCTACTTCTACAAATATGATTTGTGTTTTACTAAATGCATTTTTTGTCAGTTGGATTTAATGTTTTATAGTCATCTCTTTAAGTGTTTGGCAGCAAAAACAAGCAATTGTTTAGTTAATGACATATTTTGGTTGTTCTTTTAATGGGGGAATGTTTGCTCAACTGTAGTTGGAAGACGGGTATGAATATCACCGCCAAAGAAAACTCAGAAAAGTCCATGCATTAATGTCCCCCTATTGACGTCAAAACGTGCAGTAGTGGATCTTCAAAGTAAATAGTAAGCAGTAAATAGTAAGCAGGGAGTTTTGATCACATTGTCTGACTTGCAGTGGATTGGAACTTTAGTTTGAACATTTAATTTTGTGATTATGAACTTGGGATATTTTGGACTTTTAGAGTTTGAACATTTTATTTCTATTAATCTTATATATTTTGATTATATTTAAGAATTCAAGACTTAACAATTTAACATTACATTTAAACAATTTATTTATGTTTTTATTAAAAATGGGGCTGGGAATCTTCGTCCACAAAAAATCTACGTGAGGACGGGGATGGGGATTCCCCATCCCGGATCGGGGAATGGGGGTTTAATTCGCGGACGGGGACGGGGACGGGGACGTGGACCCCACTCCTCGCCCCCGTCCCGTTGTCATCACTACTGGCTGCCTAGCAACGTCGACTTGGTACCCTGCCTAGTAGGGGTGGGCATGGGTCGGGTTCAGGTTCGACCTGTACCAAAAAGACTACCCAAAAATTTTTAGGCCCTATATTTTATATCTAAAATTTGTCGGGTGCTCTTCGAGTTCGGGTAATTCGGATTGGACTTAACTCGGGTTGGGGTGATTAAACTCGAAATTAAAATTTGTATTATTAAAATTAAAAATTTTGATGTTTTAGGCTTTTGAGCAAGAAAATTATGCAAGGATAAGAAACAAAAGAAATAAAGTAAATAAGAAAAAGGCTAAACAACTATTACATCAAGAGAATAAGTAACTAGTGAGAACTCAGAAATCAAAGTCTTTGGGATAATATTACATCAATTAGCTAATCTTATTATTACAAATGACAAAAACTAAACAAAAGATCAACCAACTCGACCACCTGGGGTGTGTTCTTCAAATTGAGGTCCACCAATAGTTGAATCTGCAACAACATGTATTCGAACATCAGGTCTTTTCCAATGCTAAGTATTGAAACTGTATATGAGTTCATGGTTTCCTTGAATAATACAACTCCAAAGAGTAATCATATTCTCAAAAAAATAATTTGATCATAAAATAAATATATAGATCAAGAGTGAGAATTTATACACCGTCTAACTATGAACGGAGCAGTGAGGAGTTTTTCCTTGCATTTATGAAAGAATTTCTTACCATTGTCTGCACTCTTTACTTCATATATTATACAAAATATTATCATATAGAACAATCACAACCTTAGAGATCATGTTATTTGATAAGCACCAAGAATAGTCTGTTTTAAGGGTCATTTACGGGTTAATATTGTATAGTTTGCTACCCATTTTATAAGGATTTCATGCATTAAGACTCAGATGTGACCAAAAACCTCTAACGTGATTATGGAAGTTTTTTTGAAGAATTTCTACAAACATAAGGAGGACTCAAGGCCAAAACCGAGCAAAAAGCGAAGAAACCATGAAGCAGGAGCCTCCCACCCAGCCCCACACGCGTGTGCATGGACGTGGAATAATTCCAAAAACTCACCACGCCCTCCACCACGCGTGGCGATAGCCGTCGAAGACTCAAGGCTCGACGCGTCGAGAATGTGCCGTAGCAAATTCTCATAAAATCCTTGAGGGCACAACGCGTCGAGAGCCCTGTGACACCCCAAAAATCAGCTTCGGGAAAATTGTCTATTTTGCCCCTATTTTGTTTCCACTATATAAGGCTCATTATCCCAAGACATAGGCAGCATATATTAGCATATATTAATAATTAGATTAGGTCTCTTAGGGTTTTTCTCCCCTCTTGGGGAAATTCCTTTTCTTCTAGGTTAGATTAGATTCAAGGGCAAGGATGAAGATTGGAATTTCAAGAACAAAGTGTGTAAAAGACTCCCCTCTTGAGGGTGGTAACTATTCTCTCCAACCCTTAATCTAATATTTGTTTCTTTGAGATTTCATTTCTTTTTCTTGTTTCTTTAGCATGTTAGAGTAGATTAGAAAGGGGATTGGTGGCCCCGAAGCTAAACTATGTGGTTGATTTGATATGAAATAGCTTTTAGATTGTGAGCTTGTGATTGTTGGATGATAAACTTGTGTGGATGATGTTCATAATGCTTTGTGCCTAAGTGTGGTCACATTAGGTAGCAAACCCATAGGAAGTGTGTGTGTGCGCGATAGCGGCCACTCACGAGTCTAACTCACCCACATCTCCGCCCTTAGTTTGAAAGGACGAGGTCCGAGAGGAGTGGTAGACAATGTGTTCGATAAAATGCCCCAACCGAATGAGGATGTGGGAGTCCAAGTGTGATGCCACTTGGTGATGTGCCATGAACTCCCTAGTGAAATCCTAGTCCCTTGCTTGCAAAACCAATAGATAGTAGACCACATAGGTTAGCCACGAGCCCCAATCTCCACCTTACTTTTCCTTTAATTACAACAAACACAACCACTTTCAAACCTTCCTACAAATGACATCCAATCTTAGCAAATCCCGTAACTCTTTCTTTTCAACCTCCTAAAGGCCAACACTAATTCGTTCCAATTTGTCATCCTCGAGAGACACGACACTCGGGGAGTCTTGACTCTTCGTTTTACCACTTATCCACCTCACCACAAAATACTACACATCAAAATGGCGCCGTTGGTGGGGATGGCAAATGGTTTTGAATTGTGTTGACATTTAGGAAGTAAATTTTTAAGAGTTCTTGAATTGCTTTCTTTTTCTTTGATTTATTTTCTTATTTTTGCTACTTGATTGAAGAAGTGAGCTTACATTGCCTTGTATATCTTGTGCTCACTTGCAACTACTTTTAGTTGCAAAATATTTGTTGTTGGCTAAGCTTTGTGCAGGAAATTTTTGTTGAAAAATCATTTGTATGCTTGCCAATGAGAGCCCAAATGTATCCCCATGGTCACCCACACCATGAGGGAACTCCTTTGAACTATACTCCACCCCAACCATATCCCTACTACCCCCATTCCACCCATGCTTACATTCCACCAACATATCCTTACCCATTTCCATATCACTACTTACCACATCCAACTTCTTATCCATCTTATATACATAACCATAACCCACCACCATACACACACCCTATCCCACCGTATCAAAACGAATTTCCCCCACAATACTCCACTTATCAAAATGACTCGTTAAACTCTAAAGAAATATCCCAAAATATAGGGAGTAAGCTTGCACAGATAATGAGAACAATTGACCCAAGCTATACTCCCGAGCCATTTTCGTTCCATAATTCCCACCCAAACAACCATTACCCATCTCCATCACAAATTCATAAAGGAAACAATCCTACACATTTCTTTGAAACACCACCTTCTAGTCCATATTTTACCACACCCGATCCTCGTGATTATATCCCACCGGCCAAGGACGAAATCGAAATTCTTAAAGAGAAAATAGAAGTATTCACAAGAATGGCCAAGGAGGATACGGCTAACTTGCAAGCCAAAATCAGGAGCGAATTAAAAGATTACCTCGCTACTCTCCGGGAAGAAGGACTTCCATTGGAGGAGACTGAAACAAAAATGCTAGCCATGATGGAGGAGTTCATGAGGACAAGTTCATCACGGATAGGTTATCCACTTGAAGAAAATCTCCCAATTCTGGAAGCCAATCCAAGGATGGATACACAAAACGCTGGAAAAAAGTAGGCAGTGAAGGGATGGTAGATTGTTATGCTCCGGTGCTAGAAGAAGTTCCAATTTTCGAATTGGAAAATCCAAAAGAGGTCGAGATGGAGAGCGATGATGAGAACATCGAAGTAGTGTGGGAAGATAAAGAGCCTACATATGGTAACATTCCTAAACCTTCTTGCATTAATGCCTTTGAAAATCCCTATTCTCTTGATAGATTTACTTTTGACACTTGTTTGGATGACTCCCTTTCAAAATGCAACAATGATTTATATTCTTATGATACTGAATGTTTTTATTTCCGGGAGAATGATTCCATAGGCTTTGTTGACAATTTTATCAATGAGTGCGAAAGTCTTGATAAAAATACTCATGCTCCCTGTAAAGACGACTCCCTACGCATTGATATTTCTATTACTTGCGACTATGATTGCTTTAATTTTTGGGAGGATGACTCTATAGTGAATCGTGATATATTGGTTGGAAATCATAGGGATTCTAGTTTGTTTGAAGATGAATATAATAGTTTTAAATTCTTGGAAAATGAATCCTATGATTTGGGATGAGATGAGTTGATAGGTGAGGGGGATATTACTTCGTTATATTCTGAAATAGAAAAGGGTGATTCTTTTAGACAATTAGAGTGGGGAAATGAGAATAGAGAGTGTGAGAAAGAGATGATGGATAAGGAGAGAATTTTCACGTTTGATTTGTTCGAGAGAATTGAGGGGGGTGATATGACTTTCAGTGAAGGGATATGGTCTCAACCTTATGATGAACCTGATAAGAACATCAGGGGTGGAAAAGAAAATCACAAAATAAAGGGAGATGACACTACCTTAGAGGAATCCAGGGGAGTGTTTGAGAACAAAAACCTTACGATTACATACCATGCTCTTCTTTTATTTACTTTCGAATTCAAGAATGTCCAACACCTTGGGGCATTTCTTGAAGCAAAAGTACATGGGACACTTGGTAAGGTCCCAAAATTAGTGTGCTTTGAAGGATAGAGCACACCACGTCTCGCCAGGAGACGTTAAAGCATGGCGCACTTGGGAGGCAATCCCAACGTTATCCTTTATTTTTAAGCAAATTTTATTTACGGTTATTATTTTGTTTCTTTTAGTTGCTTTGAGTTTATTTCTATGTAGTTGTTTAAGCTAAAAGATGCAGGATAAACATTTCAGAGGCATAGATTTACTTTTAAATTGCTTAATACCAAAAGAAAGGAGATGATGAGCCAACAATCTTAAAGAGAATAGATGGGCAATAAGCTGAAGATAAGGTTGTAGAGACGCATCGTATGGTATATCATTCTAACTTTTCTTCCAATTTTTATAAGCAAAATTTGTCTTGGTTCACAGAGGATGAGTTGCATGATTTTGTTATAATGGGTATAATATTTTCAGAAAACTTATTTGAAGCCCAGAGCACACTTTTAAGTGTGGAAATGATGTATGCTTCTTGAAATAGTTTATTAACTGAGTGATAATGTATAGGAACTAGAGGGCGTGTTATTGCCAATACTATCTAGGAAGACTCCTAACCTTGTGCCAAATTTGAATGTTTTAAATATGCTTTGGAAGTTACACTTTGCACCAATTGGCCCAAAATTGAAAATTTTTATGTGTGCTTGCGTGTTCTTAACCTTGTATTTTGTTTGGACCTTAGTCAAGGATCCCTCGAAGTGGGAGTGCGAATCCCTTGAGTTTTAGAAAGATAAAAATTACGAAGCCCGGAAAATGAATTAATCTTAGCAAGACATGGGGCAAAAGATGAGCCTAAGTGAGCTTAGAGTGAAAAATCCCTACTCCCTATAAAAAAAGGCATGAGGGGTTGATATGGTGAAAAGTAAAAAGGCAAAGGCCACTCCTAGAGATAAAATAGAGGCGAGCCATCTAGTATGGATACGGGGTAAGCATTGCACCGTCTTCGAAAAAGCATGGAGATCCATGTGAAGTCGGTTACCCAGAAGAGATCCTGAAAGATGAGAAAAATAGAGAGGAGGTGAGCCGCTTCGCTTGGATTCAGGCACCCATTGCACTGTCTTCGAAAAAGCATGGGGCTCCATGTGAAGTCGGGTTGCCTGATGACGTTATCCTAGGAGGTGAGAAAATAGAGTGATCGCCCAAGCCATGGCGATGAGCGGTCCATGTCCCTGCCCTCACTTATATTGCGTAAAGGGGCTTTGGTGTTTTGGTTGGAAATTGGCTAGGGGGTACACATCGTTCCCACTAGTCGGATCGGCTAGAGGCCCATAGAAAATACAAGGTGAAACCCTTTTGTCATTTGCATGCTTGAGAGGTGTGAACAAAACTTTTTATGTTATATCCATCTCTTGAGACCTTAACTTCCTTAGCATACTTCTTACATTTGGTCGACATGAGTTTAGTGGTCTTGGTAGATAGTGTAGGGAATTTCACCCACTCAACTCCGAACACCCACACATCGCTTGATCCATAAACAATGAGAAAACGAACTATCATTGGTACTTATATGATTAGGATTTAATAGTATGCTTGCTTGAGGACAAGCAAGGTTTAAGTGTGGAAACTTTGATAAGCACCAAGAATAGTCTGTTTTAAGGGTCATTTACAGGTTAATATTGTATAGTTTGCTACCCATTTTATAAGGATTTCATGCATTAAGACTCAGATGTGACCAAAAACCTCTAACATGATTATGGAAGTTGTTTTGAAGAGTTTCTACAAACATAAGGAGGACTCAAGGCCAAAACCGAGCAAAAAGTGAAGAAACCATGAAGCAGGAGCCTCCCACGCAGCCCCACACGCGTGTGGATGGACATGGAATAATTCCAGAAACTCACCACGCCCTCCACCACGCGTGGCGACAGCCGTCGAAGACTCAAGGCTCGACGCGTCGAGAATGTGCTGTAGCAAATTCTCATAAAATCCTTGGGGACTCGACGCGTCAAGCCCCTGGCTCGACGCGTCGAAAGCCCTGTGACACCCCCAAAATCAGCTTAGGGAAAATTGTCTATTTTGCCCATATTTTGTTCCCACTATATAAGGCTCATTATCCCAAGACCTAGGCAGCATATATTACCATATATTAAGAATTAGATTAGGTCTCTTAGGGTTTTTCTCCCCTCTTGGGGGAAATTCTTTTTCTTCTAGGTTAGATTAGATTCAAGGGCAATGATGAAGATTGGAATTTCAAGAACAAAGTGTAAAAGACTCCCCTCTTGAGGGTGGTAACTATTCTCTCCAACGCTTAATCTAATATTTGTTTCTTTGAGATTTCATTTCTTTTTCTTGTTTCTTTAGCGTGTTAGAGTAGATTAGAAAGGGGATTGGTGGCCCCGAAGCTAAACTTTGTGGTTGATTTGATATGAAATAGCTTTTAGATTGTGAGCTTGTGATTGTTTGATGATAAACTTGTGTGGATGATGTTCATAATGCTTTGTGCCTAAATGTGGCCACATTAGGTAGCAAACCCATAGGAAGTGTGTGTGTGCGCGATAGCGGCCAGTCACGAGTCTAACTCACCCACATCTCCGCCCTTAGTTCGAAAGGACGAGGTCCGAGAGGAGTGGTAGACAATGTGTTCGATAAAATGCCCCAACCGAATGAGGATGTGGGAGTCCAAGTGTGATGCCACTTGGTGATGTGCCATGAACTCCCTAGCGAAATCCTAGTCCCTTGCTTGCAAAACCAATAGATAGTAGACCACATAGGTTAGCCACGAGCCCCAATCTCCACCTTACTTTTCCTTTAATTACAACAAACACAACCACTTTCAAACCTTCCTACAAATGACATCCAATCTTAGCAAATCCCGTAACTCTTTCTTTTCAACCTCCTAAAGGCCAACACTAATTCGTTCTAATTTGTCATCCTCGAGAGACACAACACTCGGGGAGTCTTGACTCTTCATTTTACCAGTTATCCACCTCACCAAAAAATACTACACATCATTATTGATAGATGCCAAAGATACCTATGTTTAAGGGTCAATAAGGGGTTGAAATTGTGCTAATTGCTACCTTTTGTGGTCAACTTATGGTGATATTTGCTCTAATGTGCTAATCTTTGCAAAGCTCTATCATTTTGTGGACATTAGATTGTTTTGAAGGTTTTGAGATTAAGGAGAAGGCATGAGGACTTAACAAAAAAGCAACCAAGGAAAAAGCCAAAGTGGAACCAGTCAACAGAAGGTCCACGAGCGCGGATGGCTCTTGGATTGGAACCAAAAAGTTCCACGAGCTAATACACGCTCGTGGAAAAAATTGTTGGAAATTTAAGTAATCGATCCACGAGCGCCCCACGCTTGTGGATTGGTTCGTGGATCGGCCCTGGCATGAAGATTTGAAGGAGTGCTTTGCAGGGAAGACTACTTAAAAGCATAGATTAGATATTTTAGGGAGACTTTTGGTAGATTTTGGAAGTTCCTAGATTGTAGAGAGAGAATTTTCAAATTTTGTAAAAAGTACACTTAGAACTTAGCTTAATCTTGTACTTGAAGATCAAACTTGGAAGTCAATTGCTTAGGTAATCTCAATTATTTGTCTTGATTTACATTTCAATCTTACTTTCAATTGCATTATCAATTTGTGAATTAGGTTAATCATGCTTTCAATTGCTAGCATGTGTGGCTAGCTCTTTTATAGGAATTGAATTGTGAAATTAGATATGATGCTAGTGTAGACCTAAATTCCTAATTAGGTGATTGAATTGCATTGGATTGATTGAATTACTTTTGTCATTCTTGATGATTTGTATGCTTTCTAGAGTATGTCCACCTCTAGGAATGTTGTAAGGCATGGATTCTAGGCAAGAGATTGCAAGAATCCATATAGATCCAACTCAATTATGATTTCTTGCATTTAGACCGAAAAGTAGAAATAGGAAAGGAGTGAAGGCAAAGTGTTTGTTGAAATGTCACTTAGGCATTTGGTTACCTAAAAGAACTCCAAACCTAAGGCATGCCTAGTAGACAGAGAGGAGAAAGACAATAGCAAAACCTCTCAAGAGTGGTAACCAATGCAATGCAATTCTAAGCAACACCATGATACATCATATCTAATTAGCAACTCATTCCTAGCTTCCTTTTACTTGATTTCAAATACTATTATTTGCAAGCTCATTTATTACAACATGACTCTATTTCATTCATTCTTTGTGATATGGCGTATGACAATTGTGCATCTTTATTCCCTTGATTGAGAACATATCAACACTTCCAATTTGTCTTCCTTATAGACCGACAAACTCGGGAGTCATCCCACACATTCATTGATAATAAATCCACCCACAGAAAACACATATTATCAAATGGCGCCATTGGCAGGGAAGGCAAACGGTTATTGTTGATTTGTTTTCGAACGTTCGTATAGTTGCATTATTTGATAACTTGTCACTTTTTTTTTGTTTTTTTTTTTTTAATTTTTTGTTTTACTTTGTTTCCACTAACCTCCCTTGCAAACTCCTTCTAGTTTGGGGAGGAAACACTTGTCTTCTTTCACTTGTGTAGGGTTGGATGCAAACGAGAGCTTGAGGCAACTAAGGCCTACTCCCTCTAAATCTTGAAATAAACCGAGTCACAAGGAGGAGAATTACACCACAACCAAGGGATGGAAATGGAATCAACAAGTGCTACAAATAGAGGAGGTTCCCATGGAAGGAGAATTCCTCCACACACTCCACCCCTTACTCACAGCCACCCACCTAGAGTAGGAGCTCAACCTAGAACTCAAATCCCACTTGAGCCAACACATTAGGAAGAACTACTAATTGACATTGGAGGGCATCCGAACCCAATCCGGGTTGAGGAATTTTTTGATGCACCCAATGAGAAAAGAGGTCGAACGATTGTGGAGTATATGACTCCGGATGTCTCCATGCACAACTCAATCTACGTTCCGCCTTTGAAGAACCTCAACTTCTATATCCAATCGTCGGTGCTGAACCTAGTCCAAAAACGTCCATTTAGTGGGTTGCCATCAGAGGATCCACATGTGAATATCTCTCGCTTCATAAGGGCATGTGGGATGTTTCGCCAAGAGGGCATATCAGATGAGGTGGTTCGGTTGAAGCTATTTCCCTTCTTCGTGATAGGGGAAACATCTAGATGGCTTGATAACCAAGATGACCATTACTTCCAGTCATGACATCATCTCCACAAAGAATTTATGAATGAGTTCTTTCCGTTGACCAAAATGATGAAAGTGCGCAAGCAAGTGCAAGAATTCAAACTAAGCCCACTTGAAAGCCTAGGAGAGGCATGGCGAAGGTTCAAATCTCTTAAGATGCAATGCCCGCCGGACTTGCTCCATCCCTAGGATGTTATAAGTTCCTTCTACGGAGGCCTCACGGATGAGGAGAAGATGCTTATGGACTCCTCATCCCATGGAGCTTCCGTATCCTCATCACCAGTAGACGCGGAGGAATTGATAGAAAGGATATTTTGAAACACTTCTTTTTGGTATAACAAGATAGACAACGGGGCTGGAATGTATGAGGTCAAGGACAACATTGCAAGTGATGCCAATGTGGATGCAATGAATCATGAAATCAAAAGGTTGCAACTGATGGTGGAAAAGTTGGAGGTGAAATCAAAGACTTGTATGGCACTTACTCTCTATTGCAATATTTGTGGAGGTCCTCATAATACTCTGATTTGCACGTCCACATCTGCTTGTGAGCAAGTAGAAACGGTGGATTATCCAAGGGGAAATGCCTACAATTAATATGGTGGTGGAGGTAATCAAGTATGGAAATAAGGAGGAGGGTGGAATAACCAGGGGGGGTACCAAGGGAGGCCCCAAAATAATCAAGGTGGCAAACCCACCTATGGTTCCGATGGTGATAAGGGCCGAATTTCTTATGGCCCACAAAATCAAGGAAGAGCGCAATTGACTCACTACCGACCACCATTTGTCTCCCAAATGGACCACCCCGGTCAAAGAAGTGATACGAGAGAGTTAGATGAGAGGCTATCCAAGGTGATCCTAGAGCTTAAGAATGATCGAGTTCTTCTCAAGCAAGAGATAACTCAAGATCTTCGACAAGAGATAGCGACAATGCGCCAAGAATCAAAATCTACAAAGAAAAACATAAAAACACAAGTGGTGCAAATGTTTCGGATGAAGTCCGAAAGACAATGGGGTGCATTGCCGAGCAAAACGGAGAATAACTCAAAAGAGAGGGTTAATGCCATCTCGGTCAAAAAGGAGAGCCTTGGGAGGAAAGATGCCATGGATTGGTTGTGTGAGGGGTCCAATCCTTGTGATGTGAATGTTAAGGAGGTTGAGGAGACCACCTCTTGTGGTTTCCTAGAGAAGGGAGATGAGAAGACCACCTCTTGGGGTCAAGTGTTCCAAGCTACGGAGACCACCTCTTGTGGTCTTGAAAGCAAAAAGAAGGGGGGGATCACCTCTCGTGATCTCAAGGCTAAAAAGAATGAGAAGGTGCTTCCAAAGCACCACCCAAACACCCCCGCAAAGAAAGACACATGGGCAAAGAGAGGTACATTTAATGCTTTCTTGGAAAAATCCATTATGATGCTCAATAGCGAAAATTGTTGGAAAATGATGAGGAAATTGAGGAGTATGCATGTGTAGGTAAAGAGATTTCGGCTTTGATCTCTACGGGGTGCCCCATCAAAAAGGGTGACCCTGGAGCTTTTGTTGTTCTATGTGCCATCAAGGATATGGAATTCAACAAGGCTCTAGCCGATCTCAGAGCCTCAATCAATCTAATGTCAACTTGTGTCTTTGATGAATTGAAATTGCCTTACTTGAACCCGACTCGACTCACACTTCGTTTAGCCGATGGGACTATCTGGTATCCCAAGGGCATAGAAGAGGATGTCTTGGTAAAAGTCAGTGAATTTGTGGTGCCTGTTGATTTTGTAGTATGTGACATGGGCAATGTGGATTCAATTGGCCCATTGATTCTTGGGAGGCCATTTTTGGTTATGTGTCGTGCCATCATTGATGTTGGCACGGGCGAAATCACTCTCCGGTTTGATGTGAATAAAGCTAAGGTCGACATGGCTACAAGTGCGAAAGATGGGGTGTGCAATTCAAAGCAATTGGTTAAGGTGAAAATTGAAACCAAGCCTATATGGGAAATAGAGAAAATGGTTTTGAAAAACACTTGAGCTCCAAAGTGCTTCCAACCAAAGGTGAAAGATTATGGTTGAAGTGATAGAAGTTGCGTCTAGCCATGGACGTTAAACGTGGCGCTTCTTACGAGGCAACACAAGTGTTATCTTGTGAATATTTGTTGTTGTTTCTTCTGTGCTTTTGTTGGTTTTTGTTTTGGGATACCATTTGAATTAACTTGTAGGTGTTGTGTTGTGAAATCTTGAGAAAAATTGAGCAAAAATATGGTCAAAAGTGGAGAAAATGGCAAAGGAAAACAGGGCAAAAATTTGGGAAGTACACTGCTTACAATCCACGAGTGATCAACGTTTGTGGACTTCTCGTGGATTAGAAACAGAAAGTTCAATGAGTTGAACAATGTACGTGGGAAAAATGTTGATTGAAAACAGAAACTTCGTGGATTAGAAACAGAAAGTTCAATGAGTTGAACAATATACGTGGGAAAAATGTTGACTGAAAACCGAAACTTCTACGAGTTGATCCACGTTCGTGGACAACTTGTGGGTTTAAGACAGAAAGTCCTACGCTCCAGTCAAGGAGCATGGGAAATTTGTGGAAAGGAAGCAGAAAGTTCCACAAGCGATCAACGGTAAAGGTTCAGACTTGAGGCTATTTAAACATCACTCTTCCATTTTTCCACCCCAAACCCACGAAAACCAACATTCCCACGAGAGGTATTGTTCTTTTGGCTATATTTCTTCCATCTTTCAAAGATTTTCAAGCTCTAATCTTGCAAGGGTCACCTTCAAGAGGTAAAATCCTTAAACTCTAATCTTCCATAGCCATGTTCATGAAGTTTTCTCTCTCTTTGAACTTGAATTTGATTCTACATTGTTCCACGAAAATTGATGGTTGAAACTCGTTGAAATTGGTTAGCTTTGCATCATAGAACATTGTTTTGATGGATTATTGTGATTAATTGTCATATCTTGTGATTATTGCAATGCTTGAAAAACCCTAGAATTTGAAATTGGGAATTTTGCATATGTGTTTGATGATAAGCATGCGATTGATTGAAATTTCTTTGAAACATGTTTTTAAGATTGTGCATGAAAGGAATTGAATTTTGCTCACACACTCTTGTTGGAATTGCACTCACACTCTTCAACCCAATTGTTGAATTGGGGAAGAAGATGAAGTTGACTTTTTGAATTGTTGACCATGAAATTGAAATTAGAAATTCTTGATTCTTGTTGAATGATTGGTCATTTATTGATTAATGATGAATGTTGTGAGTGAGGATTGATGAAAAATAAGGGGTGATAATGCCAAAATTTTGAGGAAAAAAAAAAGAGAAAGAAGAATGAGTGGAAATTCAAAAAAAAAAAAAAAAAAGAGGAAAAAGAAGAGTGTTGTGTTTATTTGCTAACCTTGGTAATCATGGAAAGAATTCTTTTTGTTGAGACTTTGCAAGATCATGGGAAGGACTAAGGAAGTGGCAAAGAAGAGAAAATTTGATCAAATTCAAGTCGTAATCCGACGGAGGTTGAGATGCAAGATGTTGGGGATGATGAGTCTATTCTTGGCGCAAGGGTCTTGAGGAAATTGAAGGCCACCGAATTGGTAAAGGTTGCACATCTTAATACGTACATCGGAGGTGCTTGGTGGCAAGTATTTTGACTACCCAATATTGGATTCTTTCGGGTGTAGGCAAGAGGTGCAGAACATGATTTCACACCCTCAATGGAGCACTATCTTCGAGTGGAGAGGGGACACCTATTCCCTGGTCACATTTGAGTTCCTTGCTACTCTAGAACTCACAAAGGAGTACAATGACAACAAGCACTCCATCTTCTCCACCTTGTTCAACAAGTCTTACATGCTCTCGGTGAATGATTTGGGGAAGTATTTGGGGATCTACACCCAAGATGAAATGGAAAGCCATGCGTTCCACAACTATCGATCTAACTTCCACTCGGAACGGGAGGCAACTGACTATTAGAAGGTACTCATCGGAGGCTTGGCCGAATACAATACAAGCAATATGCATGCTTCGGCCATGTTGAGCAATGCACTTAAGGCGATGAGGTACGTCCTTGAGGTTAACTTTACGAGGAGAGTGTCTAACTTGCACAAAGCCTACCGCATGGACTTGTTTCATTTATGGGGCATAGAGAAGGAGGAGTCAATCAATATGGGCGCACAAGTAAAAAAATAGCTTACCACTCAACACAAGGAGAATGTTCCATACATCTTCATTGGCCCGTTGGTGACCTCACTATGCTATGGACTTGGTCTTTAGGTGAAGTTGAGGAAGGAGAAAGTAGTTGGTTCCATGAAGCCTATCACCGTAGCTGACCTTCTACAAGCTAAACTCACTAGGGTCGGTGAAGGGGGACAAAATGATGATGATGAGGAGGAGGAAGGACAACCCGAGCCACAATACACCGTGCCACCACACTACCCGAATGTCCATGATTGGGAGACCATGAAGGCTCTCTAATACCATTTTCATCAAGAGCAAAGAGCCCTCCTCCGAGCTCATGGAGATACACTTGCGAGGCATGGTGAGGAGCTCACTAGACATGGGGACGAGATTGCTAGGCACAGAGTGCATATTGGCCGGCAAAGGGAGGTCATTGATAGACAAGGCCTGGTAATATAATGGATGAGCTACAAACACAATTCATGTACCACTTCCATCCTCCATCTCAAGGCAAAAGCAAGAGAAGAAGGAAAAAAAGAATAATTGAATTGAAAAAATTTGTGATTTGAATTGTTGTTCTTTGGGTCCCATGAAACAAACATTAGGTTCTCTATGCGCGGGGTTCCGCCTTTAATTTTTCTTTACCTTGCTTTCATCTGTATTGATTTCGTATGGTTGTTTACATTTTAGACAATTTCCATTTCATGCAATTTTATCTTTTTAGACTTTTTAATAGTTTTTTTAGCTTGAAGTTCTTTTAGCTCATGTTTTAGACTACACTATGTTTGATGTTCTTTAGCTTTATGATGGTTGTTTTCTTTAGCATTTGAGTTGGGCTAAAGACGTTAAGCGTGGCACTCTTGGGAGGCACCCCAAAGATTATAGCAAAAAGAAAAAAAAAAGGAAAAAAAAAGGAAACCAAAGAGAAAAAAAAAAGATAAAAATAATAAAAGTAGCTTTCTACTCTATTGCACTTCATTTGTTTGTTCATATGCTAACATTGTTTCATGTAGCTTTGATGGTGGAGGCAAGGATGGCTAGAAGCTAAAGTGTGGAAAGGAATGGATGCTCTACTTGGTTGTAAACCTCCTATCCTTTCTCAATTTAATGCCTCATTTTCAATTCTAATGGGATCGGCTTGAAGGCCCTTGTAAATTGAAAGGTGAACTTAAATTTGGATTGCACGCCTGGTTAATTGGTGTGAAAAATGGTTTCCCGATGCTTAATTTGATTTTAAAAGGGTTTTATCTTCCTTTGTAAAGATACCTATATTTAGGGTCAATAAGGGGTTGAAATTGTGTTAATTGCTACCTTTTGTGGTTAACTTATGGTGATATTTGCTCTAATGTACTAATCTTTGCAAAACTCTACAATTCTGTGCACTTTAGATTGTTTTGAAGGTTTTGAGATTAAGGAGAAGGCATGTGGACTTGACAAAGAAGCAACCAAGGAAGAAGCCAAAGTGGAACCAGTCAATAGGAGATCCACGAGCGTGGATGGCTCGTGGATTGGAACCAGAAAGTTCCACGAGCTGATACACGCTCATGGAAAGAATTGTTGGAAATTTAAGTAATCGATCCACGAGCATCCCACGCTCATGGATTGGTTCGTAGATCGGCCCTGGCACGAAGATTTGAAGAAGTGCTTTGGAGGGAAGGCTATCTAAAAGCTTAGATTAGATATTTTAGGGAGACTTTTGGTATATTTTGGAAGTTCCTAGATTGTAGGGAGAATTTTCAGATTTTGTAGAAAGTACACTTAGAACTTAGCTTAATCTTGTACTTGATGAATATCAAACTTGGAAGTTAATTGCTTTTATATTGTGATTTCAATTGCTTAGGTAATCTCAATTCTTTGTCTAGATTTACATTTCAATCTTACTTTCAATTGCATTTTCAATATCTGAGTTATGTTAATCATGCTTTCAAGAGTGGCAACCAATGCAATGCAATACACCTAGATCCTAATTAACAAAATGATGCATCATATCTAATTTGCAACTCCTTGCTAGCTTCCTTTTACTTGATTTCAAATATTATTCTTTGTAAGCTCGTTTACTACAACATGATTCTATTTCTTTCATTCTATGTGATATGGCGTATGACGATTGTGCATCTTTATTCCCTTGATTGAGAACATATCAATACTTCCAATTTGTTTTCTTTAGAGACCGACAAACTCGGGAGTCATCCCACACATTCTTTCATAATAAATCCACCCACACAAAACACATATTATCATTTATTTTGTTAAACTATGTTTTTATTTTTTTGAAAAATTAAACAATGTTAATAACATAGCAATAATTGTGCCAACGCGGTCAATTTAGTCTAAACAATTAGAGCCTTAGAGGTAGCTAACAAACAAAATATCAACTTCCGAGATTTGTTTTTGTAATATCTTCTTTAAAACTTCAAAAGACTAACTAAATTCAAGAGAACGAACACAACGTAGAAGCCATACTTAGAAGGTATAAAGATGGCTGTTAAATAGTGTTATCTAGCCATGAAGCCACAATTTTAGATAATAAAAACAAAATATGCATGCGTATTCATATAGAATGCAAAGATGCAATATATTTTCAGCTTGAAAGATTGTTCCTTTTTTATTTGGTGAAAGGGAGGGAGCAAAGGTCCCAGGGGATTGACATTGGAGTATTGCGTAGGGTTGAAGTGTCAAAAGATATTTGTGTTAAAACGGAAAGTCTGTGACTCCCCAAGTGTCGGTCTCGAAGAAGGGACGTGGAGGTGTGTCAAGCGTTCGGGAGTTTACTTGATTGGATCATGCAGAGGATTTGAGTATGGTGAAGGGTGGATTTGTGAGTGAGAGTAGTTCATTTGGTTGGTTTGAGTGCAAGAGAGTAGTAAAGTAAAAGTGGTTTTGAGAATATGTAAAAGGGGTAGGGATTGGATAGTGTTCATGAATATTGCATAGTGGAGTGTCTAAGGTCAAGGATTAGGATTGCTAGGATATTGTCTATTCAAGAGTGTGTTGTCTTAGTCCTTTTACACCTTTGTGTACTAAGGCTTCTTTGACTTAGGAGTGCCTTCAAGCATCCAAAGTTCTAAGAGGAATTTTATCAAACACTTTAGCTACACACTATCCTACTATTCTTAAGAAGTCCATAGGAACTATGATTGTGTCAAGTTTCAAATCCGAACTCTAATCAAAGACATGAAAGAGTCAAGAGCTCAATCTCTCATCTAGATTGGCCAAATCCAAACAAGATCTCATCAAAACAACAATCAAAAGACAAGAATAGATAATCCATCAACACAAACTCGTAGATCCAAGATATGGAGATAAGATCATCACACAATCAATATTCAATCACACAATCCAAATCCCAAGACTAAACTAGCTACTCATAATATGAAATGCAAGCAAAAGCTAATTTAATCGAAGAACAAGATAGCTAAAATTATAGAAATGAAATAGAGATCACCTAGAGAGAAGAAGATCTTCAATCCAAGCTTGTTGTCTTGCTACAATGGAGATTGATCTAATATAAAAAGCTAAGAAAAATGGAGAAAGTTCTCCAAAGGAAAAACTAAGAAAAGGAAAACTATTTTTCTAGGAACTTTTTCTGAAAATTCATCAAAGGGGTTTAAATAGTCTCCGAAATGACAACCCTAGCTGAAATTCGCGCATCACGCCTCCACGTCTCTCACACGCGTGTGAGCGTGCGTGGGGAGCTTCTGGAAAGTTTCCACGCTTGCTCACACGCGTGTGGCCTTCTAGTTTGGTCCTCCGGGGTCCGCTTTTGCCTGGTTTGCTCTTTAAGCTCATCTCTTGGTCCTATTTGCTCCCGGGGCTCCTGTTTTACTTCTTTTAAGCTAAAAATAGCTTTTGTGCATCAGTTAGTAATTTTCAAGCATTTACGCATATAATTTACCAAATAAGGATGCTATAGATGCGATAAAACACCCTAAAATGTGCCTGAAATAAGGGTATCTCGGAGTCTTATCAGAGGGCAATAGGTTGTCATATGTTTTTGTTTACTATGATTGCATGAATGCTAGATATGAGTAATGTTAATCCATTCCACTTAATTTTGTTTTGTTTTTACTTGTTTTTGCTACTAACCCAATTGACTACTTCTAGTCAATTGTGGAAATTTTTGTTTCATTGATAATTTTACTACGTGAATGCACACGCTGTTAGGAACATATTGTAATAGGTTTTGATGATACCAAATGTAACCTATAATCCCCTAAGTCTCGAAAGATAGAAATTATATGTAAGTTCGACAAGTAAACTAAGAGCGAAAATACAACCGGGTAACTTGAGCTCAACTCGGAAAATATTTAAGCTTAAGGTAAACTTGTGTGAACATCTTAGAAAGTCTCGTGTTGTAATCTTATAGATAGATCAGAAGAAGGCACGGGACAACACTGGAGGAATAAGGGTCTGCGAGACATCAACTAAGTCTCGAGACATAAGTATAGTTCGAGAGGTAGGACCTCTCGATACAACAACCCAGTTCGAGACATAAGCAGAGTTCGAGAGATAGACCTCTCGATATATGGGGATCAAGACATCAAACAATCGAGACATCAATCTTGGTCTCGATAAACTGACGTTTCTCCAAAAGGCTGAAATGACGGTCAGGAAGCATGACTAAAGTTTGGAGAAGAAGAATATCATGGAGATAAAATATTAAGGAGGTGCCAGAAGTGGATGCCACATCAGAATTCCACAACAAACGGATAGAAGGTGCACCAATCCAAAGTCGGTCTTATTCCCTAGAACGAGGATCAATGGGAATTTAAAAAGAGTAACTTTTACCAAAAGTAGCAAGTGGAGCATGGACTCAAGTAAGTGGATTATGGAATATCCACTACCAAACAAAAGGTTCAAGTTACAAGACCACCACTCCATGAAAAATGCTGAAAAGATGCAAGACCCATACACAGCATGGGAGACAAATTTCAAACGGAATAATTTTCCCTCCAACGGAATTATTCCTTAACTCGCATATAAAAAGGACGTGAAGACACAAGTTCAAAAAAGGGGGAAGTTTCGTAAGAGGTTGGTTGATTCGAAAATCTTAAGAGGTGTCTGATTAAAACGTTCAAAAGTGCAAGTGCTCAACTTGGAATATCATCCTGATATTCAAAACAGCGAGAAAAACACATCTTAGTGTTTGAGAGAGTTACAAAGCTTAAACTGCTACACATCTAGAAGGTCACCGAAGCTGCTCTACATCGAAGTTGATTCAACGATAGCTTTTGGTCAGATTGGAGCTTGTTACACTCAACTGTGACATCCAAAGGTCCTTGCTTTGGATTAAGCAAGAAGAGGGGGAGTAACCTGGCAGCTGTCTAGTGAAGATCCTGAGGCTTGAGGCGGGCTTGGTGATCAAAGCTCAAGTGCTCGAGAGGTGGAGTAACTGGAAGCGGGGAGAAAAACCTGAGGAGAGGCGGAGTAACCTGGGAGCTGTCTTGTGAAGATCCTGAGGCTTGAGGCGGGCTTGGTGATCAAAGCTCAAGTGCTCGATAGGTGGAGTAACAAGAAGCGGGGCGAAAAACCTGAGGCTTGAGGCGGGCTTCGTGATCAAAGCTCAAGCGCTCGATATTGTACTAGAAAGGGAAGTTTTTAGTGCAATCCTTCCAGGGAGTTTCTGGAAGAAGAGTGGACGTAGGCGGGTTGGCCGAACCACTTAAAAATCTCTCTCGCATTTACTTTCTGTCTTTATCTCTCGATCTAACTCTCGAACTGCACTGCATATATCGATACCTCTCGAACTAACTCAAACTCGTGCTAACTAAAAGGGGATAACTTTTCCGCTGCGCATAAAACTTTGTCTTCATCTTGTGAGGTATCGGACCTAAACATCCTAAGTCCAATACACATGAGAAGTCGAAAAAGATTTGCAAAATCTTATACAAGTCTATTCATCCCCCCTCTAGACTTGTACCCCATCCCCTTGGGACCAACAATTGGTATCAGAGCAAGTTCTCTAATCGATATAAACCTTCGTTTATATTGCCTTGAGATCTTTCTTTGAAAAATCTTTTGAAAAAGTTTTCAAAGCACGAGATAATTTTTAAAATGGATAGCATGTTGTCGAGACATCTTCTTTTTGATCTTAGCAGGTTCGATGACTGGAAAACACGCATGCTTGCGTACCTATCAGCCCTCCATGATGAGATGGCCGAGGTTATAACTTCGGGACCAGTCAAAATCTTAATGATCAATACTGCTGCAGCTCAAACCCAAGACACACAAAAGTACATCCCAAAACCTAGGGAAGAATGGACAAGTGATGATAGGAAGAGAAATAACCTGGACAAAACGGCAAAAGAGGTATGGGATACTTTGATGTTAATTGGTGAAGGTGACGAACAGGAAAAGGAAAACAAGCTCACCGTGGCCATGAAGAAGTTCGAGGACTTCAAGATGAAGCCAGGGGAGAGCATCGACAGCATGGAATCTCGGTTCATGAAGCTATCAATCGAGATTAGTGATCTCGAGAAGGAGATTCCACAAAAGGAGCTAAACCTGAAGGTCTTACGAGGTCTTACCAAGGAGTGGGAAATGAAGGTGATCACAATGCGTGATCACAGGGATTTGAAGAACACCACAACCGACCAACTTTTCAGAGATCTCAAAGCCTTCGAATTTGAGATGCTTCCGAGAGATGAGGACGTGGTGGACAGACGGAATGTGGCACTGGTTGCTGATCAACCATCCACTTCTTCAAGGTCAGATCCTAATCCCACTAATATGTTATCTGACGAACAGTTTGCTCTCTTCATGAGGAAATTCAGGAAATTCATGAGGAAGTCAATGGAGAGCAACACAAGTTCACCTTCCTCCTCAAGAAGGAACAATGAGAAACATTCATCCAGAAGGATAGAGGAGGAAAATCAGGGTCTCTGCTACAACTGCAGGAGACCAGGACACTTCAAAGCCGAGTGCCCTTACCCTATGGTAAGTAAGTATCAAGGCCAAGAAGGCAGGGACTCCAGGAGAAAGGAGGAATCCAAAGAAAAGCCAGCACAAAGTGGCTTCAAGGGAGATTCAAGGAAACATCTGCGCAGAAAGGCGCTTGTTGTTGAGGAACTCGAGAGAGCAATCGAGGAGTCCGAGACATCGAGCTCCAGTGAAGGCAGCAGCAGCTCAGAAGATGAGAGGGGACTCATCTGCTTATACACCGAGGAAGAAGAGGATCAATGTCTAATGGCCATTGACAATGAGGTAACCTCTACTTCCACATCTCGCTGCTCTACCTCTACCTCTCGTTGTTCTTCGTTCGGAAGCGATGAAGATCCCTTTGAGATGCTTGAAACACTTAAAAGGGATCTCGGTATCGCTAACAGCACTCATGCCAAAATCCGGGAAGAAAACAACAAGCTAACTGCTGAAAGAGATATGCTTAAGAATGTCTCGAAAGAGAATTCAGAGCTAACTCTCAAAGTAAGTGAGTTAGAAGCCAAAGTAATCCTACTGGCTGAAGAGTGCAAAGCTCGAGAGACCAGAGAGCTTAATCTTAGGAAGGTTATAGCATCATACACTAATTCCTCCAAAGCTATGGAGAAAATGGTAAATGATCACAGACCTACTAGTGATAGAACCGGTCTAGGGTTCCGTCAAGACTGTCTCTCGAGAGATAAACAGACCAATGGTTTGGGAACTTCAAATAATGGAGGATCTCAACCCAAACCAAACAATGGTCATAAAAGACCAACAGAAAAGACCAGAGTAGCTATTCATAAACCGTCCCTATACACCAGCAATGGAAAGTATAGGAAAGTTACGAAGAATGGCCGGGTAAACAATATCGAGAGATCACCTTGCTATCTCTCGCAAGGCCATTCCAAGTACAAAAGAAGCTACATTCCATATAATGCGCCTCAAGGCAAATATGGATGGTCTGAGATCCATAGAGTTAGGAACTCACGAATAGAGAAAAGCAGACTCTATCCATCTAGTGAGGACTGGTCATCAAATCATAATTTCTGGAAGAAATCTCACTTCCAGCAATTTCACATGACCAAACAGGCAATGAAGGGCATGGTGCGTAAGTCCGAGGTCAGGCCTCAACCAAAACTAATTTATGCACCTAAGAGGCCCAGAGTCTTTGCTAGCATTCCTTATGATTATCAAACGTATAATGGCTACATTGCACCTAGGCCTGGAGTAATGGGTCCAAGGTACAAATGGATGCCTAAACTTACTAACCAACCAGGACCCAAAGTTTGGGTACCTAAATCTGCTTGATCTGCTTGCAGGACACCAGGGACATATGGTTCATTGACAGTGGATGTTCGAGACATATGACGGGAAACTTAACACTGCTAGAGAACATCCATCCTATCGAAGGTCCCTCGGTGACATTTGGAGACAACGAGAAGAAAGGACGCACAAAGGCTGTTGGTGAAATTCATAAGAATGAATTGGTAATCAAGGGGGTATCCTACGTTGAGGGTCTCAAATTCAACCTCCTTAGCACAAGCCAGTTCTGTGACAAGGGCTACAGAGTGATCTTCACCAAAGGCAAGTGCCAAATCATACAAGAGGAATCTCTCGAAGTCGTCCTGGAAGCAGCAAGGAAAGGAAACATGTACATAGTGGATTGGAGATCTGCCAAACCATCCCTATGTATGCTGGCAAGGAGCAAGGAAGACTTATGCTGGGATTGGCACAGTAAGCTCAGCCATCTGAACTTCAAAACTATCAACAAGCTTACTAAGAGGAACCTTGTGGAAGGACTGCCCAAAGTGACGTTTCGAAAGGATAAGATATGTGAGGCATGTCAACGTTGTAAACAGATCAAATCCTCTTTCAAAACCAAAGCCGAGACATCATCTACTAGACCACTAAGTCTTCTCCATATGGACTTATTTGGCCCAGTAGATCCACCCAGCATGAGAGGAAGAAAGTACACTCTTGTGGTAGTAGATGACTATACAAGATTCACCTGGACCGTGTTCTTAACGAAGAAAAGCGAGACAAAAGTTGCCCTACCAAATCTTTTGAAGCAGGTTCAAATTGAAAAGGATGTCTCGATACTAAAGATTCGGTCAGATCAAGGTGGAGAGTTCGTCAATCAAGTTATCGAGAGCTACTGCAACGAGAACGGTATTCATCATCAGTTGTCAGCTGCTCGAACGCCTCAACAGAACGGGGTTGCTGAAAGAAGGAACAGAACTCTCAAGGAAGCTGCAAGGACCATGCTCTCGCAAGCCAACATATCTCAAGGATTTTGGGCAGAAGCAATCAACACAGCGTGCTATACCCAAAATCGGTCCTTGATCGTGAAAGGAGTTGGAAAGACTCCATATGAGTTGTGGAATGGAAGAAAACCGAATGTAAGCTACTTCCACACATTCTGGTGCAAATGCTATGTCCACAACAATGGGAAAACTCAGCTAAGAACTTTTGATGAAAAGGCAGATGATGGAGTATTTCTGGGATACTCATCGACAAGTAAAGCTTTCAGAGTCTTCAACAAGCGGAGATTGGTGGTTGAAGAATCCATACATGTCTCTTTTAATGATGGAGCATCAACAGATCAACCATCAAAGTCAATGGAAGCAGCTGAGGAAGCTCAGTCGGAGTCAATCGAGAGACTAAACTCACCTCTCGATGAGAAGAAACCGATAGTTCGAGACGTAGCGGAACTCCAGTCAGAATCAGATGATGAAGAGCCTACCAAGGAAAAAGCTCCTGACTCAGTTGATCCGATCCAGATCATAGATGCTCAACCCACATCTCAACCTTCAACGGAAGTATCAACTGAGGAGCCACAACCCGACCTAAGATGGCTGAGAAGTCACCCTGCTGATCAAGTGATTGGAGATGTACGTGACAGAGTTCGGACCAGATCAGCATACAGAGAAAGCATGTTTGCTTGCTTTCTATCTCAAATAGAGCCTAAGGTGATCGATGAGGCTCTATGTGATCCAGATTGGGTGCAAGCCATGCAAGAGGAACTTCATCAGTTTGAACGGAACGATGTTTGGGAACTAGTTCCGAGACCTCATCATCAGAATGTCATTGGTACAAAGTGGGTTTTCAGAAACAAGATGGATGAGGATGGAGTCATTGTTAGGAACAAGGCCAGACTTGTTGCCAAAGGCTATTGTCAGGAGGAAGGGATAGATTTTGATGAAACCTTCGCTCCAGTGGCACGTCTCGAAGTCATACGCATCTTTCTCGCATATGCCGCCTTCAAAGACTTTAAAGTATATCAAATGGATGTCAAGAGCGCTTTTCTGAACGGACTTCTCGAAGAAGAGGTGTACGTTGAACAACCTCCGGGTTTCTTGAAGGACGTGGGAGCTGACAAAGTATACAAGTTGAAGAAGGCACTTTACGGCTTAAAACAAGCTCCGAGAGCTTGGTATGATACCTTATCCTCTTTTCTACTCCAGTGTGGGTTCACCAAAGGCCTAGTGGACAAAACATTGTTTAGAATTAAGGATGAGGATCACATCTTATTGGTGCAAATCTATGTGGACGATATCATTTTTGGAAGCACCAATCCAGACTTGTGCGAGAAGTTCTCCAGGTTGATGAAAGAGAAGTTCGAGATGAGCATGATGGGAGAACTCAACTACTTCCTTGGATTACAAGTGAGACAGCTTAAGGAAGGTATCTTCATCAATCAGGAGAAATACACCAAGGATCTGCTCAGAAAATACAATATAGAAGGGAAATCCTCAGTCAAAGTACCCATGGGAACCTCTCTACGTATCGATGTCGACAGTGAAGGTCGAGAGGTCGATCAAACTACATATCGAGGTATCATCGGATCTCTTCTCTATTTAACTGCTAGTAGACCAGATATATCCTTTGCAGTAGGTGTATGTGCTAGATTTCAGGCAAGTCCTAAGGAAAGTCACTTAAATGCATCTAAAAGGATCCTTAGATATCTCAAAGGTACGCAAAGTGTTGGACTTTGGTATTCGAGAGGTGGATCTTTCGAACTTACGGGTTATTCAGATGCGGACTTTGCCGGTTGCAAAATAGATCGAAAGAGCACATCAGGGACATGTCAGTTTCTAGGTGGAAGACTTGTCTCATGGTTTAGCAAGAAACAGCATTCGATAGCTACAAGCACCGCTGAGGCAGAATATGTAGCAGCTGGAAGTTGCTGTGCTCAGGTTTTATGGATGAAGCAACAATTACTGGATTATGGGGTTGAGTGTAAGGAGGTTAAGATCATGTGTGACAATACAAGTGCTATTGCCATCACCCACAATCCAGTGTTACATTCTAGAACAAAGCATATTGATATTAAGTATCACTTCATCCGAGATCATGTTGAGAAGAAGGACATTATTTTGGAATATGTTGCAACGGAGGAGCAACTAGCAGATATTTTCACAAAAGCATTATGTGAAAATAGATTCTCTCAACTAAGGTTAGAATTGGGAATGATAGAATTGGGATGAATGATCAAATCTTATCTTCTTGTATTTAGTGCCATGAACTGTTTCGCATGTGAGGAGCGGTTTCATCAACTTTATGGCAGCTTTGGAGTTACACAGCATTGAATGGTCATTCATATGGCATCCCGTGACTCAACAGTGGTAACTTTTTGGGCTATAAATAGAGGGTTTTCTTCAGCAGTTTATGTCATCGACTTCTTCATGGAGAAGAAGAAATGAAAAGAAGATGTACCGTTCTGGTATAGGGGGAGAAAATCAGCAACGAAGTCCAAAGACTTTCAAGGAGAAAACTATCTAGAATCAACGAAGGGTGAACAGATTGCGGAGCTTCCTGATAATCCAAGCAAGCATCCTAATCCCATCCAAGGTGAATGGATCCCCAAATGCGAGGAGATCCACAACGATGGGATACTGGAGTCAGGAGAAGAGTCTTGCACAAGTGGGACTCCTACCACTGCACATTCTGGAAAAGAACCTCCCTCAACCAAATGGAGAACCAAGGGAAAGGGAGATGAACCTCCCTCAACCAAATGGAGAACCAAGGGAAAGGGAGATGAAGCTTGTGAGGAAGGCAGCAGCGGAGAGAAGAACAAGAAGGGGAGTTGTGAGGAAGGCAGCAGCGGAGAGAAGAACAAGAAGGGGAGTTGTGAGGAAGGCAGCAGCGGAGAGAAGAACAAGAAGGGGAGTAGCCACCAAGGCAGCAGCGGAGAGAAGAACAAGAAGGGGAGTAGCCACCTCTAGTTCTGTTATTAGGAGAAATAGGACTTTAGATGGCTAGTTCCTGTTCTAACAATAGATTCCTATTAGGCTATCCAAGGCCAAACAAAAGTTTCTATGGAATCTAATAGGATATTGATTCATATGTAATGTTTTCGAAAATCACTAAATGAACTTAAGGAAATGTTCCAAGTGATATCTTTTGATGAATCAATCTTGTCTCCGTATCGCAATCTGTGTTCGAAAGGTAGTTCGAGAGGTACATGTTCAGTTTGCCTTTTTGTGTTATGTCTCGAAGAAGGGTAGTTCGAGAGATCACTTCGAAAGATATCAAACTGACTATCTACGTATCTCTAAATGGAGGAATAAGGAGGGTTAGGGATCGATCACTCAGGGGGAAGATCCTTAACCACAGGAATGCTTAGATGGAGGAATAAGGAGGTTTAGGGATCAATCACTCAGGGGGAAGATCCTTAAACTAGCAAAGTCGAGAGTTTACCTTCGAAAGGTAAAACTAATGAGCTCAACGGATATATGTGGAATGGCTAACTTTGGGCATTAATGTTAGCCACGTGGTCTTCGGTTACTGACGGTTTTCCACTCTTAAAGGCATTATCTTGATAAGTGGGAGCATGCTTATATAAATATCATCTCTTTATATCCCACTATCCAAAACCGTATTATATCTTACCAAAATACCCTTACCATATCTTACATACATAACCGTTATAAAGGGTATTTCTGACCTTTAAATTCTTTTAAATTAACCGGGATCTCTTTTTCGGGTCAAGCTCTCAACCCTACCCATATATCCAACCCGAATCCACATGATATAAAAGCCAAACCCTTCTTCCTTACCCGGATTCAAGCTCAAACCGAATACCCAAAACCCCCAAATCCTAAACACTGTACACATTCCCTCCAAAACCTCAAATCTTTCAACTATGGCGTCCGAATCCTCCACATCAACCTCATCTTCCGACGCATATCAGAGGGAGTTGCGACACATTCGCACTCAGATCAAACAAGTCAAGGCGGGAAGTATCCTTGACAAAAACGGCTTCATCACCCACTCGTCAAATCCAAAGATGGCGGAGAAAGTCCTGAAAAAGTTTGAGAAGGCAGGACTAATGAAATACATGACGCACGACTACCGAACCATTCACGACCTCGACTTCACAGAATTGTTCGCGAATGCTAAGGCCACGAAGGGCAAGATTGAAAGCCGCTTCAATGAAATTGATATTACAACCTCTGTAGGTGACCTCAGAGCGGCATTCGACTTCGTGACGTCGGAGGAAGCAGTCCAGCACCTCTCGGATTATGACTTGGATAAGCAAGCCTTTTGGGATAAAATCCGACTGGAGACTGCACCGCCCAGAGCATCCTCTGCCCTCCGCAAGTTCCACCTAAAGGAGAGGTTTGTTCTTGCTGCCGACCTAATCATGAAATTCGTGCTCAGCAAGGTGTCTGGAATTGACGAAATCAATCTGGACATCCTCAAAATCCTCCACGCCATCTGGAACAACAACAAAATGGACTGGGCACATATCATCTTCAATTTTCTTCAACAGCAGGTGCAAAGCTCAGTCTCCAACACCAACCTGACGATCAGTAAAAAGGTTGGTTTCGGTTTTGTTGTTCAATATCTTCTAAGTTTGAAGGGCTTAGAACTGAGGGAAGGGCGAGAGATTCATCGGAATACCTATATGGGTAGGACGAAATCTCAAGCTCCAAAGGCTAAAGGTGTTAAGGGTGCACCTTCTCCCTCGAAGCCTAAGGGAAGGGGCAAAAGGAAAGCCCCAGCCAAGGAAAAGGAATCTGATGATGAGCCTCTGGATACCCTGATCAAGAGGATCACCTTATCGAAAAGGGCTAAGAAAGCCAAAACCATCGCCATCACTCAGATTCGAGAAGTAACACCTTCAGCAATCCAAGAACCACTTGAGGACAGGGCACAAGCCCAAGGGGAACCTCAGGCTACACTGGCCACTGAGGTTGAGAGAGTGCCCCCTACCAGGTCTCTGTCAGGAGCTTTCTCTGTAGGTCTACATGCTGATGATGATGCTGAGGGTGCTGATGAGTCTGTGGTTGAGCCTCGAGAGGAGGTTCGAGAGATTGAAGGTACTAGGATCAGTGATCCAGTACAGACAGAAGTTGAGGAACCACGAGAGGTGGTTCGAGAGGTAACAGTGGAAGCTGCATCGGCAACAGAAATCCTATCTGCTGGATCTCATGACTTCAATGATGATGCTACTACTCAGTTAGATCGTCGTGGTGAAGATGCAACAAGCCTAAGTGACTTCTCCAGGGTTCTTCGATGGATAAACTGGAGAACAGGCCCTTTTGATCAACTGATTGCACAAGCAGCAGATATGGAGGCTGAGGAGATGTTCGCGTTGAACTGGTTAAACCTCACAGAACTCCCAGCCAGTGAACTTCTTGACCTTGCCCATGAAATGAATACAATCAAGAGATATCTTGAGAGATCTGACAAAGGGAAGGGCATAGCTGCTGATGAACAAGAAGTCGAGCCTGACACGGACCGTGAATCAGAAGCCAAATTTCAAGAAGATATCAGGCTTGCCACTGCTCTATCATTGGGACATCAAGTAGAGGATACGAGAGGTCCAGGAGAGACCTCTGGGATTGCTCGAGATGAATCTGAGAATCCAATACCAACAGCCGCAATCCCCTTGTCCCAAGTAAACATTTCTGCTCTGGATGAACAGGTAGCAGCTTCGAGAGGTGAATCCGAGACCTCTAAGCACTTGAGGTGGCACCCAGCTCAGTCATACTGCTGCCAGCTCCTGAGTCCACACCCTCAAACGACACCGATGAAGCACAGACAGTTCGAGAGGGTGATATACCGTTGCTCCAACTCCCAGGCTTTCCCATCGCTATGGAACTGCCTTCACCATTCCTACAACCAGATGACACAGCATCAACCTTTGCAACTAGGATGGTCGAAAGAGAAAGGTGGAGTGCACCAGCTGCTCCTGAAACAATAGTAATTCTTGACTCACCTGAGCAAGCTGAGGTGCGATCTGATGAGCAACGAGAGCAGAATGTCCAAAGTCCTGCTGGTTCGAGAAGTACTGAGGAGGACGATGCGACCATCGAAGGTGGAAACAGGGAAGCACCTGTTGACACTTCGTCTCAAACCTCACCAGCAGATGACCAAGTTCCCAGCACTGGTTCGAGAGGTGACGCTGAGGGGAAACCTTCATTGGATGGAAACCAGGAAGCGTCCAATACCGAAGATCCCTCCCTGGCTGATCCAATCCCAACAGTTGCTGAAGCTGAGGCTCCAGGTTCGAGAGGTAAAGAGCAAGAAGTGATCCATCCCTCAGGTGGAAACCGGGAAGCACCTGATATGGAGCTACCTTCGCGCTCTGATCCCCATGTCCCTGCTGGCCCTCAGAAACTCAATCGAGAGGTGGACTCGCAACTGCAAGCCATGGGTGGAAATCTGGAAGCACCCAAGTCACCTCCGATAAAAGGTACTTCTCACTTCTCTTCTTCTACTTCTGACTATGATCAACAGGCCGAAGAAGTCTTCATTGGCGAAGTGCGTCAATTCATGGCTGATCAATATCAGAAGATGGCTCAGCTCGAGAGGATACTCGCTGTTGTCCGCAATGCTGCAATGCCTGCTGCTGGCACAAGTGAATCCCAATGCCGTCATGCAGAACTTCTTGATCAAGTAGTATGGGCTGAGGATGCAGCACAACGGGCTGCAAATGAGGCTGCCGTAGCTCGATCAGAGGCTGAAGGTGCAAGAGCTAAATTAGCTGAGTTACGAGCAGAACTTAGAGCCTATCAAAACTCTAGTGAGCTTCGACAGGACGTAATCAAAGCACTACTCGATGACCTGTCGAACCAAGTACCTGCCCAACTTCAAGCACTCTTCGAAGCCATGTCCACCCTCCTTTCCCGCACAGATGATGCCACCAAGGGGGAAAATACTCAGGAAAGGACATCAACAACTAGCAAGAAGAAAAGGGCAGCAAGTGAACCAGCTGGACCTCCTCCAAAAGTCCCAAAGACAATAAGCAAGGCAGTGGAGGAAGCCAAGAGGAAGGAGGATCTAAGGGTTCAGCGCACAAAAGAGTTAGAGAAGCGAAGAGAAGAAGACAGAGAAAGAAAAAGGAAAAGGCAAGAACAACAAACAGAAAGAAAGAAAAGATGAACAAAAGTTGATCGCCTTCAAGTTCGGAAATAGAGAAGACACCGAGCAAAGTCTCGTTCATCAGATCTTCAATCTGGTAAAGTACGTTGGAATGTCCCTAACTTTCGTAGTCCATAACTCCTTCTTGATCATCTCTGATTGTTCTTGATCTCTTTTGCCTTCTTCTATTTTATCTTTTCTGCTAAAGTCTTGTAAAACATTCCCGTTATGTTAATATATATATATATCTTTTNCACCCAGCTCAGTCATACTGCTGCCAGCTCCTGAGTCCACACCCTCAAACGACACCGATGAAGCACAGACAGTTCGAGAGGGTGATATACCGTTGCTCCAACTCCCAGGCTTTCCCATCGCTATGGAACTGCCTTCACCATTCCTACAACCAGATGACACAGCATCAACCTTTGCAACTAGGATGGTCGAAAGAGAAAGGTGGAGTGCACCAGCTGCTCCTGAAACAATAGTAATTCTTGACTCACCTGAGCAAGCTGAGGTGCGATCTGATGAGCAACGAGAGCAGAATGTCCAAAGTCCTGCTGGTTCGAGAAGTACTGAGGAGGACGATGCGACCATCGAAGGTGGAAACAGGGAAGCACCTGTTGACACTTCGTCTCAAACCTCACCAGCAGATGACCAAGTTCCCAGCACTGGTTCGAGAGGTGACGCTGAGGGGAAACCTTCATTGGATGGAAACCAGGAAGCGTCCAATACCGAAGATCCCTCCCTGGCTGATCCAATCCCAACAGTTGCTGAAGCTGAGGCTCCAGGTTCGAGAGGTAAAGAGCAAGAAGTGATCCATCCCTCAGGTGGAAACCGGGAAGCACCTGATATGGAGCTACCTTCGCGCTCTGATCCCCATGTCCCTGCTGGCCCTCAGAAACTCAATCGAGAGGTGGACTCGCAACTGCAAGCCATGGGTGGAAATCTGGAAGCACCCAAGTCACCTCCGATAAAAGGTACTTCTCACTTCTCTTCTTCTACTTCTGACTATGATCAACAGGCCGAAGAAGTCTTCATTGGCGAAGTGCGTCAATTCATGGCTGATCAATATCAGAAGATGGCTCAGCTCGAGAGGATACTCGCTGTTGTCCGCAATGCTGCAATGCCTGCTGCTGGCACAAGTGAATCCCAATGCCGTCATGCAGAACTTCTTGATCAAGTAGTATGGGCTGAGGATGCAGCACAACGGGCTGCAAATGAGGCTGCCGTAGCTCGATCAGAGGCTGAAGGTGCAAGAGCTAAATTAGCTGAGTTACGAGCAGAACTTAGAGCCTATCAAAACTCTAGTGAGCTTCGACAGGACGTAATCAAAGCACTACTCGATGACCTGTCGAACCAAGTACCTGCCCAACTTCAAGCACTCTTCGAAGCCATGTCCACCCTCCTTTCCCGCACAGATGATGCCACCAAGGGGGAAAATACTCAGGAAAGGACATCAACAACTAGCAAGAAGAAAAGGGCAGCAAGTGAACCAGCTGGACCTCCTCCAAAAGTCCCAAAGACAATAAGCAAGGCAGTGGAGGAAGCCAAGAGGAAGGAGGATCTAAGGGTTCAGCGCACAAAAGAGTTAGAGAAGCGAAGAGAAGAAGACAGAGAAAGAAAAAGGAAAAGGCAAGAACAACAAACAGAAAGAAAGAAAAGATGAACAAAAGTTGATCGCCTTCAAGTTCGGAAATAGAGAAGACACCGAGCAAAGTCTCGTTCATCAGATCTTCAATCTGGTAAAGTACGTTGGAATGTCCCTAACTTTCGTAGTCCATAACTCCTTCTTGATCATCTCTGATTGTTCTTGATCTCTTTTGCCTTCTTCTATTTTATCTTTTCTGCTAAAGTCTTGTAAAACATTCCCGTTATGTTAATATATATATAT
>NC_044920.1:7942337-7949312 GCF_003576645.1 Ipomoea triloba | reverse complement strand
TTGTTAGGAACATAATGTATTAGGTTTTGATGATACCAAAATGTATTTTAGAATCCCCTAAGTCTCGAAAGATAGGAATCAATGTAAGTTCGACAAGTAAACTAAGAGCGAAAATACAACCGGGTAACTTGAGCTCAACTCGGAAAATATTTAAGCTTAAGGTAAACTTGTGTGAACATCTTAGAAAGTCTCGTGTTGTAATCTTATAGATAGATCAGAAGAAGGCACGGGACAACACTGGAGGAATAAGGGTCTGCGAGACATCAACTAAGTCTCGAGACATAAGTATAGTTCGAGAGGTAGGACCTCTCGATACAACAACCCAGTTCGAGACATAAGCAGAGTTCGAGAGATAGACCTCTCCCCAGTTCGAGACATAAGCAGAGTTCGAGAGATAGACCTCTCGATATATCGAGACATAAGCAGAGTTCGAGAGATAGACCTCTCGATATATGGGGATCAAGACATCAAACAATCGAGACATCAATCTTGATATGGGGATCAAGACATCAAACAATCGAGACATCAATCTTGGTCTCGATAAACTGACGTTTCTCCAAAAGGCTGAAATGACGGTCAGGAAGCATGACTAAAGTTTGGAGAAGAAGAATATCATGGAGATAAAATATTAAGGAGGTGCCAGAAGTGGATGCCACATCAGAATTCCACAACAAACGGATAGAAGGTGCACCAATCCAAAGTCGGTCTTATTCCCTAGAACGAGGATCAATGGGAATTTAAAAAGAGTAACTTTTACCAAAAGTAGCAAGTGGAGCATGGACTCAAGAAAGTGGATTATGGAATATCCACTACCAAACAAAAGGTTCAAGTTACAAGACCACCACTCCATGAAAAATGCTGAAAAGATGCAAGACCCATACACAGCATGGGAGACAAATTTCAAACGGAATAATTTTCCCTCCAACGGAATTATTCCTTAACTCTCATATAAAAAGGACGTGAAGACACAAGTTCAAAAAAGGGGGAAGTTTCGTAAGAGGTTGGTTGATTCGAAAATCTTAAGAGGTGTTTGATTAAAACGTTCAAAAGTGCAAGTGCTCAACTTGGAATATCATCCTGATATTCAAAACAGCGAGAAAAACACATCTTAGTGTTTGAGAGAGTTACAAAGCTTAAACTGCTACACATCTAGAAGGTCACCGAAGCTGCTCTACATCGAAGTTGATTCAACGATAGCTTTTGGTCAGATTGGAGCTTGTTACACTCAACTGTGACAACCAAAGGTCCTTGCTTTGGATTAAGCAAGAAGAGGCGGAGTAACCTGGCAGCTGTCTAGTGAAGATCCTGAGGCTTGAGGCGGGCTTGGTGATCAAAGCTCAAGTGCTCGAGAGGTGGAGTAACTGGAAGCGGAGAGAAAAACCTGAGGAGAGGCGGAGTAACCTGGGAGCTGTCTTGTGAAGATCCTGAGGCTTGAGGCGGGCTTGGTGATCAAAGGTCAAGTGCTCGATAGGTGGAGTAACAAGAAGCGGGGCGAAAAACCTGAGGCTTGAGGCGGGCTTCGTGATCAAAGCTCAAGCGCTCGATATTGTACTAGAAAGGGATGTTTTTAGTGCAATCCTTCCAGGGAGTTTCTGGAAGAAGAGTGGACGTAGGTGGGTTGGCCGAACCACTTAAAAATCTCTCTCACATTTACTTTCTGTCTTTATCTCTCGATCTAACTCTCGAACTGCACTGCATATATCGATAACTCTCGAACTAACTCAAACTCGTGCTAACTAAAAGGGGATAACTTTTCCGCTGCGCATAAAACTTTGTCTTCATCTTGTGAGGTATCGGACCTAAACATCCTAAGTCCAATACACACGAGAAGTCGAAAAAGATTTGCAAAATCTTATACAAGTCTATTCACCCCCCCCCCTCTAGACTTGTACCCCATCCCCTTGGGACCAAAACACGCGAGCAAAAGGAAATCAAGGTTTACTACCCTACATTCCTGAAATTAATAGAGCAACTAGAAGTAAAAATACCCAAGGATCACTAATGGCTTCATCAAGCGCAACAAGAAATCCACAAGGAAGAGGCACAACTGTACCAAATCCACCCCCAGTTCTAATTAATCCAAGTTCATGAATATTCAAGGATAAAGAGTTAAAAAGATGAAAAATTACCTTGATGTTGATGTTTTTGATCTTCTTTGAAGGTAAAAAGTAAGAGATATGTTCAAACCTTGAGTTTGGTTCTTCCTTGCATGGAGAAGAGAAGAGAAAAATGGTGTTTTGGGGCAAAATGGCGTGGAGTGGCCGAACAAGGGTTTTAAATCCGCATGGCTACACGCGTGTGAGCGTGCGTGGGAAGCTACTGCTTCGTTCCCACGCACAGCTACACACGTGTGAGCTCACGTGGTAGTCCCCTGCACTGTTTTCTTCCGGTTTTGGCTTTTCCCTTCATACCTATGTCCAATTTAAGCCTTCCCAAAACAATTTTCAGTCCCGACTCCTACAAGTTAGTCCTCAAAACATGGTTCCATTTGATTGTAGCAATTTATTAGAACAAAAACATTAAAAACGAAAGCATAAAAATGATGTAAAAACATATTATTAAAACCTTGGGTTGCCTTCCAAGAAGCGCCACGGTTTACGTCATTGGCTAGACGCGTCATACCTTGGTTAAAATTCAACCATATTCCTTGGTAGTGGGTAAGAAACATTTTGGTACCCACGTGTTCTTCCATGTAAGCTTATCATTCCTCCACTTCGGTTTTGGTTTCATCTTTGCTTTGACCTTTGCCCTTTCATCGTCATCAGTTCCTTCTTTCGCTCTTTCCTTTTCATCATTTGTGGCTTGTCCCTCGAATCTCAGGGTAATTTCACCTGAACTAACATCTATTCGTGCACGACAAGTGGCCAAAAATGGTCTTCCAAGAATTAAGGATTCATGGGGATCATCATCACCCATCTTACAAACAATAAAATCGACAGGCACAAGAAATTTTCCTATTCTTAGTAAAACATCTTCCGCTAAGCCTTCAGGATACCGTGTGGTTCCGTCAGCTAAACGTAGAGTCAGCCTCGTCGGTTTCAAACGTGGTAAGTTTAATTTTTCAAAAAGATTTGAAGNTGAGGCTTGTGGCGGGCTTGGTGATCAAAGCTCAAGTGCTCGATAGGTGGAGTAACAAGAAGCGGGGCGAAAAACCTGAGGCTTGAGGCGGGCTTCGTGATCAAAGCTCAAGCGCTCGATATTGTACTAGAAAGGGATGTTTTTAGTGCAATCCTTCCAGGGAGTTTCTGGAAGAAGAGTGGACGTAGGTGGGTTGGCCGAACCACTTAAAAATCTCTCTCACATTTACTTTCTGTCTTTATCTCTCGATCTAACTCTCGAACTGCACTGCATATATCGATAACTCTCGAACTAACTCAAACTCGTGCTAACTAAAAGGGGATAACTTTTCCGCTGCGCATAAAACTTTGTCTTCATCTTGTGAGGTATCGGACCTAAACATCCTAAGTCCAATACACACGAGAAGTCGAAAAAGATTTGCAAAATCTTATACAAGTCTATTCACCCCCCCCCCTCTAGACTTGTACCCCATCCCCTTGGGACCAAAACACGCGAGCAAAAGGAAATCAAGGTTTACTACCCTACATTCCTGAAATTAATAGAGCAACTAGAAGTAAAAATACCCAAGGATCACTAATGGCTTCATCAAGCGCAACAAGAAATCCACAAGGAAGAGGCACAACTGTACCAAATCCACCCCCAGTTCTAATTAATCCAAGTTCATGAATATTCAAGGATAAAGAGTTAAAAAGATGAAAAATTACCTTGATGTTGATGTTTTTGATCTTCTTTGAAGGTAAAAAGTAAGAGATATGTTCAAACCTTGAGTTTGGTTCTTCCTTGCATGGAGAAGAGAAGAGAAAAATGGTGTTTTGGGGCAAAATGGCGTGGAGTGGCCGAACAAGGGTTTTAAATCCGCATGGCTACACGCGTGTGAGCGTGCGTGGGAAGCTACTGCTTCGTTCCCACGCACAGCTACACACGTGTGAGCTCACGTGGTAGTCCCCTGCACTGTTTTCTTCCGGTTTTGGCTTTTCCCTTCATACCTATGTCCAATTTAAGCCTTCCCAAAACAATTTTCAGTCCCGACTCCTACAAGTTAGTCCTCAAAACATGGTTCCATTTGATTGTAGCAATTTATTAGAACAAAAACATTAAAAACGAAAGCATAAAAATGATGTAAAAACATATTATTAAAACCTTGGGTTGCCTTCCAAGAAGCGCCACGGTTTACGTCATTGGCTAGACGCGTCATACCTTGGTTAAAATTCAACCATATTCCTTGGTAGTGGGTAAGAAACATTTTGGTACCCACGTGTTCTTCCATGTAAGCTTATCATTCCTCCACTTCGGTTTTGGTTTCATCTTTGCTTTGACCTTTGCCCTTTCATCGTCATCAGTTCCTTCTTTCGCTCTTTCCTTTTCATCATTTGTGGCTTGTCCCTCGAATCTCAGGGTAATTTCACCTGAACTAACATCTATTCGTGCACGACAAGTGGCCAAAAATGGTCTTCCAAGAATTAAGGATTCATGGGGATCATCATCACCCATCTTACAAACAATAAAATCGACAGGCACAAGAAATTTTCCTATTCTTAGTAAAACATCTTCCGCTAAGCCTTCAGGATACCGTGTGGTTCCGTCAGCTAAACGTAGAGTCAGCCTCGTCGGTTTCAAACGTGGTAAGTTTAATTTTTCAAAAAGATTTGAAGACATGACATTAATAGAAGCACCAAGATCAGCAAGAGCGTTTCTAGGTTCCATGTTCTGTATGGAATAAGGAATCAACAAAGCTCCAAGGTCACCATTCTTTCTGGGGTAACCCTCAGTCAAGTAAGCCGAAGATTCTTGGCTTAAACAGGTAAAATTATCACAAATGTCATTCTCAAACAACTCAAGGCATTCTTTGTTATTGAAAAAATTTCGAATGAAAGCATTAATTGTACCTTCTCGAGCCGTTTCTTTCTCTTTTGAACTTTTGATGTTGTCTCGTGGTAGCTCCTTTTCTTTTGGGCATTCTTTCGAAGTGGTTTTCTCCTTGTGTTCCTTCATTGATATGGTGCATGAACCGCTCGCGTTCTTCAATTCGAGATTGGGACTACAAGAGGTAGTCTTGTTTCTTTGGTCATCTACCTTACATTGACATTTTCCGCAGATAGCATCCATTGGATCACATTTCACATGTGTTTCTTCCTTTGCATCAATGGCGTTGACTCTCTCTTTCGGATTGTTTTCAGTGTTACTTGGGAGTTATCCGTAGTGTCGGTCTGATATCATCTTAAACATTTGAGAAATTTGATTCTCAATCGTCTTAAGTGTGGCTTTAGACTCTTGTCGAAGACTAGAAATTTCTTGTCTAATCTCTTGAGTAATCTCTTGTTTTAAATTTGCCCCATCATTTTTCAGTTCCATGATCGTCCTTGTAAGTCTTTCATCTATTTCACGGATGTCATCTCTCCTTTGTTGCGTAAAATCAAGTTGAGAGTTGCATTGTGGCCTGAACTGGGTCATTTGATTTCCATTTCCTTGGTTTTGATTATACATCAGTCTGTTCTTGTCATTCTGTCCATATGCCGGCTTGTTTCCATAGTTGTATTTTCCTCGCGCTTGATATCCATCATTGTTGCTATTGTTCCAACCCTCTCCCTGTTTCCAATTGTTGTTTGATCTTTGGTTTTGTCCATAAGCATTAAAGTTGGAGTTCCTTTGGTAATCTACCGCCTCAAGTTGTTCAGATGCAGACGGAGAAGTGCAAATATTGGTGTCATGAGGTCCTCCACAGATATTACAATAAAGTGCCAATGCCATGCAAGGCTTGAGCTTTCCTTCCATTTTTTCTACCATAGCCTGTAGCTTTTTGATTTCGTGATTCATTGCTTCGATTTTGGCCTCACTCGCCACTCGATTATCAACTTCATATATTCCTACATGATCTCCTTTTCGGTCGTACCAACAGGATGTGTTCTTAGATATTCTCTCGATCAAGTCTTCAGCTTCTTGCAAAGCTAGGGAGACAAAGGTACCGCTGGAGGATGAGTCAAGCAACATCTTTCCTTCATCTGTCAACCCTCCATAGAATGAGCTAATCATGTCCCACGGGTACATCAGATCTTGTGGGCATTGCCTTTTAAGAACTTTGAATCTTCGCCAAGCCTCTCCCAAACTTTCAAGTCTTCCTTGTTTGAATTCTTGTATTAGTCTTCTAATCCTCATAGTCTTTGTAATAGGAAAGAACTCGTTCATGAATTCACGATGCAACTGTTGCCACGTTCTGAAATGATTGTCATCTTGACTTTCCAACCATCGTGCTGCCTCTCCTATAACTGAAAATGAGAATAATTTTAGTCGAACTATTTCCTCGCTAACGCCTTCTTGTCTGTACATCCCACATGCTCGTATAAACCTTGTGATGTGTGCGTTGGGATCTTCAGATGGTAATCCCGAATATTGATTGTTCTGAACCAGTGTGAGAATAGTTGGATGCACATGAAAGTTGACGTTCTCCATTGGGGGTACATAGATCGAGTTGTGCATGTTAAAATCCGGAGTCATGTAATCTGCAATTGATCTTTGTGGTTCTTGAGGATTTCCATAATATTCCTCTTCACGAATGTCTCTTGATTGTTTGCTCCGTTAGCTTGTGGTTCTTCAATAATTGGTTCTTCATGGTTAATCGGTACTTGTGGATTAATTGGAACTGGGGGTGGATTTGGTACGGTTGTGCCTCTTCCTTGTGGATTTCTTGTTGCGCTTGATGAAGCCATTAGTGATCCTTGGGTATTTTTCCTTCTAGTTGCTCTATTAATTTCAGGAATGTAGGGTAGTAAACCTTGATTTCCTTTTGCTCGCATGTGCATTCACCTAGTAAAATTATCAATGAAATAGAAATTTCGACAATTGACTAGAAGTAGTCAATTGGGTTAGTAGCAAAAACAAGTAAAAACAAAACAAAATTAA
>NC_044920.1:7910704-7941970 GCF_003576645.1 Ipomoea triloba | reverse complement strand
CTATTCAAGAGTGTGTTGTCTTAGTCCTTTTCCACCTTTGTGTACTAAGGCTTCTTTGACTTAGGAGTGCCTTCAAGCATCCAAAGTTCTAAGAGGAATTTTATCAAACACTTTAGCTACACACTATCCTACTATTCTTAAGAAGTTCATAGGAACTATGATTGTGTCAAGCTTCAAATCCTAACTCTAATCAAAGATATGAAAGAGTCAAGAGCTCAATCTCTCATCTAGATTGGCCAAATCCAAACAAGATCTCATCAAAACAACAATCAATAGACAAGAATAGATAATCCATCAACACAAACTCGTAGATCCAAGATATGGAGATAAGATCATCACACAAGCAATATTCAATCACACAATCAAAATCCCTAGACTAAACTAGCTACTCATAATATGAAATGCAAGCAAAAGCTAATTTAATCGAAGAACAAGATAGCTAAAATTATAGAAATGAAATAGAGATCACCTAGAGAGAAGAAGATCTTCAATCCAAGCTTGTTGTCTTGCTACAATGGAGATTGATCTAATCTAAAAAGCTAAGAAAAATGGAGAAAGTTCTCCAAAGGAAAAACTAAGAAAAGGAAAACTATTTTTCTGGGAACTTTTTCTGAAAATTCATCAAAGGGGTTTAAATAGTCTCCGAAATGACAACCCTAGCTGAAATTCGAGCATCACCGTCTCCACGCCTCTCACACGCGTGTGAGCGTGCGTGGGAAGCTTCTGGAAAGTTTTCACGCATGCTCACACGCGTGTGGCCTTCCAGTTTGGTCCTCTAGGGCTCCGCTCTTGCCTGGTTTGCTCTTTAAGCTCAACTTTTGGTCCTATTTGCTCCCGGGGCTCCTGTTTTACTTCTTTTAAGCTAAAAGTAGCTTCTGCGCATCAGTTAGTAATTTTCAAGCATTTACGCACATAATTTACCAAGTAAGGATGCTATAGACGCAATAAAACACCCTAAAATGTGCCTGAAATAAGGGTATCTCGGAGTCTTATCAGGGATTAACGACGTCTACACGTGGCAAGACTAGCGGCGTCCTGCTGTAGGAGAATGGTCAATCCGTCAGGGGGGTCCTAGAGCACGGTAGTACCCCAAGTAGCAATCTGCCCCATGTTGGCAAGGAGATCAGCGCATTTGTTGCCCTTCCGAAGGGTATGAACAACCTTTAAGACATGGAATTGACTCATAAGCAGCCTATAGTTCTTGATTAGCATGTTGAGCTCAGAAGGAGAATCCGACTCTTTTAGCAGGGCCTGAACCATAGCCTCTGAATCCATTTCGGCTATAATATGGTTGAGTCCACGGTTCTTTGCGATGATGAGGCCTTCCCAGAAGCCCCACAGTTTGGCCATATAGTTGTTCGTGGAACCTATATTGGACATGAATCCTACACTCAAAGCGCCTAGATGTTCGTGGAACCTCCCGCACTCGCAATTCCTGAACCTAACTTTTTTGAACCGTCAATATTCAACTTGACAAAACCAAGCTCTGGGGGGGGACCAAGAGACCCATCTCAGCGTGGCTAAGAGAGGACCATTAATCTTCATTAGAAACCGGCGAGCGTCTCTCGCATTATGCTCCGCCTTCCTGAGAATGTCATTCGGTGAGGCTCTCTATCTGTTAAAGACGACATCGTTGCGCGCCTTCCATATGCTCCATAGGATATGCGGAAAACTGATGTTCCAGTTGATCCTTGCACCTCCCGGCTGGTAGGTAGACACTGCCCTCTCCATCCATTGGTGTAACGGAAGATGGTTCAATGAGTGGAAGTCGATGGGTGGGGGAGCCAGGTTCCAGCAGGCCGATGCTGTCTCACAGTGCCTCAATGCATGATCCAATGTTTCGTCATCCACACCGCAGATCGGACAAACTGCCTCGTTCATGAGTCCCTGGCGTTTGCGCTCATCGTTCACCAGCAGACCATTATTTGTAATTTTCCAAAGAAACAACTTTATTTTCTCCATGCAGGTGGACTTCCAGATCTAGGCATGGGAGGTCTCGCCATTAGGTGTACCTACAATACAAGAAAAGGCAGAAGAGACAGTGACGAAACCTGACTCTGAATGAGGCCAAAAGAGCTTGTTTTCCTGGTTGGGATTGATGGAAATGGGAGTTTCCCGGATTAACTCCACCACCATTGAAGGTAAGGCTCTTTCCAGTTCAGTTTTGTTCCAACACCTTTGGGCATTGATCGATGATATTTTGCGTAGGGGTGAATCATCAAAAGATGTATGTGTTAAAACGGAAAGTCAATGACTCCCCGAGTGTCGGTCTCGAAGGAAGGACGTGGAGGTGTGTCAAGTGTTCGAGCGTTCACGTGATTGGGTCATGCAATAGATTTGAGAATGGTGAATGACGATTTGGGAGTGAAAGGGCTCATAAAGTTTGTGAGAAAAAAAAGGGTAAAAACAAATAAGATTGAAATGTATGTAAAGGGGTAGGGATTGGATAGTGTTCATCTATGTTGCATCCTAGTGTGTCTAAGGTATTGGATAAACAAGACAAAGATGTTGGCTATTCAAGAGTGTGTGTTCTTAGTCCTCTTCCACATTTGTGTACTAAGGCTTCTTGGACTTAGGAATGCCTTCAAGCATCCAAGGTTGTAAGAGACATTTTATCAAACACTTTAGCTCTTGACTCTTTCATGTCTTTGATTAGAGTTTAGGATTTGAAGCTTGACACAATCATAGTTCCTATGGACTTCTTAAAAGAACAATAGGATAGTGTGTAGCTTATGTGTTTGATAAAATTCCTCTTAGAGCTTTGGATGCTTGTAGGCACTCCTTAGTCAAGAAACCTTAGTACACAAGGGTGGAAAAGGACTAAGACAACACACTCTTGAATAGCCAACATCCTAGCATTCCCTGATCCATTACCTTAGTCACACTACAATGCAACATACATGAACACTATCCAATCCCTACCCCTTTTACATATTTGCAGAACTCCTTTTTACTTTACTTTACTCTCTTACAATCAAACCAACCTTATGAACTCCTTTCATTCACAATCCACCCAACACCACACTCGAATCCAATGCATGACCCAATCAAGTAAACTCCCGAACACTTGACACACCTCCGCGTCCTTCCTTCGAGACCGGCACTCGGGGAGTCACTGACTTTCCGTTTTAACATAAATATCTTTTGACGAATCACCCCACGTAAAACTGCTTCTTCACCTATGTTTCACTAAAGTGTGAATGACTTGGGAATTATGATAAATCACCTCAAGGTCAATGCGATCATGGTTCCAAAAGAGGAGGAGACCACTAGCAAATCCCAAGGGATCAACTAGAAAATGATTATTATAGCCTAACGAGGCGGCTACCGCAATCATACTATCGGCTTTCTAAGAACGAATCTCAAGAAGACAAAGGGCATCCGCTTTAGTCGTATTGAGGAGCTCTTTGACGAACCTCTTAGCACGACTGTTAGCAATACCCCTACAATTCCAAGAAATAACTTTCATTGGGAAACAGCCGGGGGGAGGGAAGCTGAATTACCGCCTTTCCTAGGCGTAAAACCTTTAGGAGCCCCCGAGCAAGAAATGGGAGTACCACCCCCACGCGAAGCATTCGCAGCAAATGAAGTGCTACAAAAATGGAACACATTGGAACCACCACTAGGGTTAGTCCCCTCTTTCGAAGCAGACTGGCCAGAAGGCTTGGTGAAACCACCTCGGTTCCCCCCTCTGCCATTATTCCGAGGCGCCGTAGAGCTACTGCTACGTCTCCAAGAATGAGGTGTGCGGCCGCCATGGGAATTTTGGCGAGTGGAGGTCGATGGATCCTGTTGCGGGAGGAGGGGTGGGAGTGGGGTGAGCAGGGGCCTTACCTCTGGAGTTGTCACCTTTTCCCGTTGGGGTTTTTTATTTTCCTCTTGGGTTGGTGTCATGCACTGGAATACCTCCATTCTCAGCTAGCGCCGCAAACTGATTGGAGGAAGCTGCATGTTTCTCGCCCGTCTTTTTTTTTCTACTTCTAGGGCGTTTTTTGCTTAGCCTGCTTAGACTTGTTTTGGATGAGCATCCAAAGTCCGAAACCCCTACTAGGAGACATGACAGCCTTGGGAGGTTGAGTCTTCTCTGCAACCTTGTTTGAACCTTCCGATTCACTAGTTGGAACGACATTGATGTCAATACCGGAAGATTCTGCTGGTTTTGGATTTTTCAGAGGGAAATCTTGTTCTCTATGGCCTACTACACCACAACCGAAGCAGACCACGTGGAGACCCTCGTACTCTACCATTTGAACGTCATTTTGAACCAAAACCTCAGCCGCTAACGGCTTTTCAAGATCGACCTCCATCGCCGCCCTTGCGAATTGACCTTTCTCCGTTGCTGCTGTCGTGCGATCCAGTTTCAACGTTTTTCCCAAATTCTCCAGTATCGATTTGATGATGTCGTCTCTAAAGTATTCCATCGAGAGTTCCGGGAGTCTCACCCACACCGCCATCTTTGAAAGTTTCGTTGTTCTCGGTTTGTACTCCAGAACCCATCGCTGAACCACCAGGTAATTGTCAAAAACTTTCCAATGACCATCAAGAAGCACGTGAAGATAATCCTTCTTGTTGTCGAATCGGACCACGAAACAACCGTATCCTATATCGTCGACGTTGTAGACTATTTTTTTTTAAATCACCTACAACGTCAGCTATTTGCAAATAGCTGACATTGTAGGTTTTTTTAAAAAATATATATATATTACATACAACGTCGATTATTACTAATAACCGACATTTTATTTGTTGTTTTTTTAAAAAAAAATATTTCATTTAGTTTTCAATTTACACCCAAAACTTGCTCAAATATATATAGGTATCTCAATCACATCCAAAACCTGTACAATTTATATTTATAATATCAAATAATATCAAAATTAATAAAAGTAATAAATCACACAATTGGTACTAATTAATAATACATTTTCAATAAAAAATCATCAATATCAATTAATAAAAGCAATAAATCTTCTCCCAAACTTAGTACTAAAAGCAATAAAAGCAATAAATCTCACATTAGTACTTCACTTACTAATGCAATATATTAAACAATTCATCAATGAAGTACTTGGCCCATGTGTCTCTAACTCCATTAATCTCTTGTTGGTTGTAGCTCAATAGACCAACTCTCTCCACTATCTATAATGTTGAAAAGTAATAAATAATTAGTAAGCTAAGCTAGTACTTTTAAAATTTGAATGAGAAATGTATTTTATTAAATTACTTGCCTTATCCATTCCTTCGTATGCTTCTTTGGAAAGAATTTCAAACATGTACTTCATCACATAATACATGCATTCGGTACTTCCAACTTGTTTGGAACACTATATTTGAATTAAAATACAATTAAGAATTTATTTAATAAAAAAATAAAATATATGTAGTTTTAGAAATGTATAAAATACTTACAAAACAATTAATCCATGTTGGTTGACGATTTGTTTTCTTTCCTTTCGAATATAATGTTGATTTCACACACCTATAAATATAAGAGATATGTAAATAGTTTATGGCATCGTACTTTATATATAATAACTATTAATTAGTTATAAGTTTACCGACGTTTCAACTATGTCTTTAAAGTCCTCACGTGGTTCGCCTGCAATGGAATCAAACCAATAGATTTCATATAATTGTGGACAAATTGTCATCAACATCCAATGTCCACTACAAACAAATAATTTATTAGTTGTAAGTAAATATAATATATAATAAAAGTACATTATATTTAAGTTATTTTATTTGAAGCTATTAGAACTTACTTTAAAACATACGGGGCTAAATAACATTTTTTTCGGTCCATATTGCATGGTGACATTTATATACCCTGTTCGTTCTTCTCTAGTCATTAATTTTGGTTGAATGCAATACGGATCTAAAAAGCCGTACGCGGTCTTTGATGCCAAACGAAATTCGTTAGACACCTATTAAAAAAAAATACATCCAATCATATATATTACTAATATAATAGTTTCAATAAATGAAATGAAAATTATTATAAACAAATAATAGCAAAGAACTTATTATCTTATAAAGAACTGCAAACAAGAAATATCTAACGTCTCCATATTCAAAAAACACATGATCTCCAACTTCTCAAGGTGTAACTCATATTCAATGTCGCCCACAATACCACACGACATATTAATTACAAGATTTTGTTTTAGATTCCGAACAACTTTATATGCCTCTTGACATAAAGGACTCAAAGAAGTCGGATCAGCTATAGTCAAATCAAGAGAAGATTGTTGCACAATAGATTCATAAGTCAATTTGGACATTCTTTTAAACTGTTCAATATAAGTAACAATTACTATTTTTAAAAAGTAAATTAAACACTTTTTAAAATCCAAAAGTTTTGAGAATGCATACCTCATCAGCTTGACTACATAACTCTACCAGCTTCTTTGACCAAATGACAAAGTGATGCATTGCAGCACCTACTAGCTGAACCTCATCGGTAGGGAATGGTACCTTTGCTCTTGGATCAATAATCTTATCCATGTTTACCTTCACTTGATCTACATTTAATTCTACCCCGTGAACCTTTTCACCCTTGTAAGCTATCGCAAATGCCACTACACGTCTAACGGGATCTTCCAAATACAACTGGCATCGTGCTCCTAACTACATCAATTCATATTTAAAAACCAGCTAAAATGTTTTTAACATATAATAATAATAAGATTATAAACGATTACTTACAGCCGGTAACTCAGCAAAAGGGTCTCGAGAACTAGCTTTTTCACTGTGAGATTGTGGCTCGACATCTACATATATGTCATCTTCCCGCCTTGATTGTGCAGCTTGAGATATGGGAGTCTGCATCAAACTAAATTGCTTCCTCATCTCATCCATGCTTGCTTGAATTTGTTTAGAAAACTCCTCTTGCATTTCCCTTTTTTGACTGGCTAATGCCTCAATAACTGCAGCTTTAATCATTTGTTTAACTTCTGGTGTAGGCGTCTGGCTTTGACGACATTTTGCATGGCCAAAGTAGCTTTTTTAACCCATGCCCTCTTCCCATAGCTCTAACACGTCCACAATGCTCATTAGTACCTATGGCATTAGACAATATATCTTGTCTACCCGTCTCAACAAATTCTTTTTGAGAAGCTTGCAAAGTGAGAGAATCCTAACATATATAAACAATATTGAATAAGGATTACTATTATATTTTGTTCAATTTATTGAACATATATAACTATTAATGTAAAAAATTTAACATATTTACTTACAATTTTTTCCACGACCAATCTAGTCGCTTCGTTGCGAATATTTCCTGATCCATTCTTGCCCTTTTCCACTTTTCAAAACATCGGCACCCTAAACTAAACATAATCAACCTCCCATATCTCTTCAATCACACCATTATATGACAACTCTGCAATCACAATATTTTTATCTTTCGAACTACTGAAATACATTGAATTTGCAACGAAAGAAACTCCACTGTTTTGCATAGTGCTCATTTCATCTTGCTCTTTTGTATAAAAAAAAAACTCATTAATATCATATCCAGTATAACATATGACTTGCATACTAGGACAATCAGCTAACCATCGTATAGTTTCATAAACATTTTTATCTTTAAGAACTTTATTTTTGAACCAACTAATAAAATTACAATTATGTTCGCTCACAATCCACATGTCTACCCTAGGACAATCAGCTTCTTGGACTTTGCTCTTTAATCAAGGCATTATGTTCATCTAAATATAGCTCAACTTCACTTGTATTATGCAAGATGTACAAATGTGCTTGCTCAACATCTTTACGAGGCATAGTTTGCACATTGGTTCCTCGAGTAACTTTCCCAGCAATTCTTCATTCTTGTCGATACTTAGAAACACCAATAGCTTCTACCCCCACCAAGTATTCAGTACAAAATTCAGTAACCTCCTTAACAATATAGCTTTCAACAATAGATGCTTCTGGTCTACATCGGTTCCTCACATAACCTTTTAACACTTTCATGTACCGCTCAAATGGGTACATCCACCTCAAATAAGCACGACCGCACTGTCTTATCTCTCTTACCAAATGTACAAGCAAATGAACCATGATATCAAAAAATGAAGATGGAAAGTGCATCTCTAGTTGACACAATGTAACAATAATGTCATTTTCCAATTAATCTAATTTGTCTGGATCAATAACTTTTCCATAGATAACATTGAAAAATAAACAAAGCCTTATAATAGTATATCTCAACTTTTTAGGCAATATACATCTAACAGCCACTGGCAATAGTTGTTGCATTAAGGCATGGCAATCATTAGATTTCAACCCCACCAATTTTAAATCTTTCATATTCAAAAGTGTTCTGATATTTGATGAATACCATTGCAGTACCTTCATTCCACGTAAATACTCATAAAAACTTATTTTCTCCCTTCTTGATAAGGTATGAGCAGCTGGAAGCAAATATGTCTTCTTATCCCCTTGGCGTGGAGCGAAGGTGAAAGCAAAAAGCCTTTTTTAATCTCATATAAGGTGAAATCTATCAAGAAACCTCTAGTGACCAATGTAAATTGTATTTCTACCATGAACAAGTTGATAATAGCATATATTATCTTCACAAATAGGGCATGCCTTATGTCCTTTGACACTATACCCATACAGGTTTCCATAAGCTGAAAAGTCATTTATTGTGCAGAAAAGCATAGCTTGCAACTTAAAATTCTCTTTCCGGTATGCATCAAACACTAGCACACCTTCATCCCACAATTTTTTCAAGTCTTCAACCAAAGGTGCCAAAAAGACATCTATATCATTACATGGTTGTTTTGGCCCAGATATCATCAAACACAATAATATATATTTGCGTTTCATACACAACCAAGGATGCAGGTTATAAATCACCAACATTACTGTCCACGAGATATGCTTACTACTTATGTTTCTGTGAGGGTTCATACCATCAGTACAAAGTCCAAGTCTAAGACTTCTATACTCATGGCCAAATTCAAGAAAAGCATTATCAAAGGTTTTCCATTGTGGAGAATCAGCAGGGTGCCGAAGCTTGCTATCATATATTTTTTTATCTGCATGCCATGTTAAGTTTTTCGCGTCACTTGGATTTGCAAACATACGCTTAAATCTTGGAAGAATTGGGAGATACCACAAAACTTTAACCGATGGCCCTTTCAAACTTGCCTTACCAATAACATGCTCTCTTGTTTTGTACCGAGATGCCCCACAAATTGGGCATGCATGCAATTCTTTGTAATCATTCCTAAACAATATGCAATCGTTAGGACAATCATGTATCTTTTTATACTCCATACCCATGGGACACAAAATTTTCTTGGCATGATATGTACTCTTCGGAAGTTCATTATGTTCTAGAAACATATCTTTTAATAACCCAAGTAAAGCTGTAAAACTCTTGTCGCTCAATCCATTTCCAGCTTTTAAGTTAGATAATTTCAAAACAGCAGATAACCGAGTATATTTACTACACCCTGGCCATAAAGGTTGTTTTGAATCACTTAATAATTCATCCAACTAATTTGATCGATCGGTGAACTCTTCTCCAACATCGTGAAACATTTCATTCAACCGATCTTCATACTCATCATCTTCATTTGCTTCGCTGTCAACATAAATGTTAGATGTACTAGTTCCTCCCCCCCCCCCCCTTCACTGTGTCATATGACGTTTTGACAAGTCCAAAAATTCTTTAACTTCGTCATCATATTCCTTACTAATCCGAGAAGCATTCATCCAACTTTTATCTCTGACAAGTCAATCTAAAATAATATTAACTCTAATTAATCTTGTGTTAACATTTAATCATTGATTCAACAAATATAATAACTAAAACTAACTTAAGCACAGACCACGGTGTGGCTAATCACCGGATGTATAAGAGAAAGCCAAAAACATAAATAAACATAGAGCATGGTGTGACCAATCTAAAATCATCATAATATAATAACTAAAATTAATTTAAACATAGACCAGTGTGCCTAATCACCGGATGCATAAGAGAAAACCGAAAACATAAATAAGCACAGACCACGGTGTGGCTAATCACCAGATGCATAAGAGAAAGCCAAAAATATAAATAAACATAGAGCATGGTGTGGCAATCTAAAATCATCATAATATAATAACTAAAACTAATTTAAACATAGTCCACAGTGTGCCTAATCACTAGATGCATAAGAGAAAGCCGAAAACATAAATAAGCACAGACCGCAGTGTGGCTAATCACCGCATGCATAAGAGAAAGCCGAAAACAAAAATAAACATAGAGCATGGTGTGGCAATCTAAAATCATCATAATATAATAACTAAAACTAATTTAAACATAGACCACAGTATGATTAATCACCGGATGCATAAGAGAAAGCCGAAAACATAAATAAGCACAGACCACAGTGTGGCTAATCACTGGATGCATAAGAGAAAGTTGAAAACTTAAATAAACATAGAGCATGGTGTGGCAATCTAAAATCATCATAATATAATAACTAAAACTAATTTACACATATACCACGGTGTGGCTAATCACGGGATGCATAATAGAAAGCCGAAAACATAAATAATCATAGACCACGGTGTGGCTAATCACCAGATGCATAAGATAAAGCCGAAAACATAAATAAACATAGAGCATGGTGTGGCAATCTAAAATCATCATAATATAATAACTAAAACTAATTTAAACGTAGACCACGGTGTGGCTAATCACCGAATGCATAACAGAAAGCCGAAAACATAAATAAGCACGGATCACGGTGTGGCCAATCACCGGATGTATAAGGGAGAGCCAAAAGTTCGTAGGAAAATAAATAAATAAAGATCTTACCTCAACAAATATTTGTCCACGTCGATAAACAAATCTCGAATCAAACTAATCACCTACAATGGAAAGGAGGATTTGATCATAACTAAAACTATTTGTAATGTAGTATAAAGTAATGTTCTAGGAAAGAATAATCAATATACTTCAAAGCCACATGAAGGCATTGTCAAGACATTGCCAATTTTTTTAATTATAAATTAAGATATACAATAAGTTCGTAACATTATTATTAAGTCACTTATTAACATGTTAGATAGATTGTTCGTCAATAATTAAAGAGTTTATTTTCATTTTCATAAATTTCCATCAATGACTGTATGATGGATTAAGTGAGAAAATACTAAGGAATACACCACGTTTTTTTTTTATTGCAATTGATTGATCATATAAGTGAGACTTTAATGTATTGCAAAATATATTAACATTATTTACCAAAATTTGAAACAAATTAACAATAATTCGAAATATAATAATAATAATTCCTAAAACACACAATAATTTCTAAAATTCAAAATATATTAACATTAATTACCAAAATTCAAAATAAATTAACAATAAATCAAAATATAAAACCAATAATTTATAAAATTTAAAATATACACCTAATGATTCCTAAAATTTGAAATACATTAATAAATAATTCCAAAAATAATTATTTTCAACACCAATAATTCAAAAATTCAAAAATTAATTAAAAAATGAAAAAAAACTTACCTAGGCAGCGACTGAGGTGTTGCAGCAGAGGTGGAGGTGTTGCAGCAGCGTTGGTGGCCTTCTAGCAGCGGTGGCGGCGTTCGAACGATGCTGTGGTGGTGGCTGAGTGGCGGCGGTAGCGATGCCCGTAGGCGGCGGCGGTGGCGAGGCTCGTAGGTGACGGGTGGCGATGGGAGTGCGACGGCGGTGGATGAAGTCTGAAACGAAGAAAGGGGAATGTGTTCGCGTCTGAAACAGTGAAAAAAAAGTTGGATGTTTGAAGGTAATTAAAACACCTACGATGTCGGTTATTAAGAACAACCAATGTCGTAGGTGTTTTATATTTTAAAACGAAGAGATACGACGTCAACTAATCTCTTAGCCGACGTCGTATCTCTTCGCCGAATTAATTAACACAAATACGACGTCGGTTATATTACTAACTGACGTCATATACGAAATTTAAAAAACAAAAACAAAAATACACTACGACATAGGTTATATTAATAACCGACGTCGTATATATACTTTAATTTTTTTAATTCCATGTTTATAACATCGATTATTAGTGAATAACCGATGTTATAGTGTTTTAGAATTTTTTTAATTATTTAACTAAGCTTTAACGTTGGTTATTCATATAGACGACGTTATATGTTATTTCTGTAGTAGTGCCAATAAAGATAACATAGAACTAGGGGTGTAAATGAGCCGAGCGGTTCGCGAGCTGCTCACGAGCCGCTCGGTCAAAGCTCGGCTCGAGCTCGGTCAAATTCGAGTTCGAGCCGAGCTCGAGCGGCTCGTTTAATAATCGAGCCGAGCTCGAGCTCTAATGTCTTAGGCTCGTGGGTCGACGAGCCGCGAGCGAGCGATATATATATATATATATATATATATATATATATATATATATATATATATTATAGTTTATTTTTAATTGAAACATGAATTTAAAATCAAACAGGTTAAATTCGTGCACGAGCCGCTCGTCAAAGCTCGGCTCGAGCTCGGTCAAATTCGAGTTCGAGCCGAGCTCGAGCGGCTCGTTAATAATCGAGCCGAGCTCGAGCTCTAATGTCTTAGGCTCGTGGGTCGACGAGCCGCGAGCGAGCGAACTCGAGCCAAGCCTTCCTTAACGAGCTCGAGCTCGAGCCACCCTAGGTTCGAGCTCGGCTCGACTCTTTTACACCCCTACATAGAACATAGAATGACAGATGAAATATTACCCAAAAAAATCTTTAAGTTAATATTATAAAAATAAATAAAGGAATGGAGCCATGAAGGTTACCTTTTCTTTTGGCCTAGTCCTTGAGTGAGAGTTCAGTCCCCTTTCAACCTAGGGTTTAGGAACTTTGAATCACTGAAAAAACTCAAGTACACAAAAAAAAATTAGAGAATCGTTAATGGCTTTATGCCTTTATGCAGTTCAGAGGATCGAAGGAGCTGCAATCTTAGATCTAGACAACTTTAAGAGATTTTTATGGTGATTAAAGAAATACAGAGACGACGCGAGGCTTACCGGAGAGCAACTCTTGAAGGCTTGAACAATTTGGAGTTGCCCATGGTGCTCTCATTTGTTCATGAAACGTCATTTAAACCATTATCTCCACCTTTGAATGCTTTGAGCAGTGATGAAGCCTCGCTCTTGCTTCGACTTATCCTGTTCCTATCAGGCAACAGTTTATTGCTGCAATGCACCAGGATGTGCACCACCTCTCTCATGGTGGGTCTTTCTGAAGGATTTGTAGCAGCACATAAGATCCTATAGTCTGAACATACNATATATATATATATATATATATATATATATATATATATATATATATATTATAGTTTATTTTTAATTGAAACATGAATTTAAAATCAAACAGGTTAAATTCGGGTTCAAAATCAGACTCGAACTTGAGTTCGAGCATGAATTCGAGCTCAAATTCAAGCTCGAACTCGAGCTCAAGATCGAGCTCGAGAACAATCGAGTTGCTCGAGCCGAAGTCGAGCAGCTTGAAAATTGCCGAGTCGAGCCTCGAGCATCAATTTTCAAGCTCGATCGAGCTCGAGCTCGAACTCGAGCCAAGCCTTCCTTAACGAGCTCAGAGCTCGAGCCACCCTAGGTTCGAGCTCGGCTCGACTCTTTTACACCCCCTACATAGAACATAGAATGACAGATGAAATATTACCCAAAAAAATCTTTAAGTTAATATTATAAAAATAAATAAAGGAATGGAGCCATGAAGGTTACCTTTTCTTTTGGCCTAGTCCTTGAGTGAGAGTTCAGTCCCCTTTCAACCTAGGGTTTAGGAACTTTGAATCACTGAAAAAACTCAAGTACACAAAAAAAAATTAGAGAATCGTTAATGGCTTTATGCCTTTATGCAGTTCAGAGGATCGAAGGAGCTGCAATCTTAGATCTAGACAACTTTAAGAGATTTTTATGGTGATTAAAGAAATACAGAGACGACGCGAGGCTTACCGGAGAGCAACTCTTGAAGGCTTGAACAATTTGGAGTTGCCCATGGTGCTCTCATTTGTTCAATCTTTATTCAAACTTCATGAAACGGCATTAAACCATTATCTCCACCTTTGAATGCTTTGAGCAGTGATGAAGCCTCGCTCTTGCTTCGACTTATCCTGTTCCTATCAGGCAACAGTTTATTGCTGCAATGCACCAGGATGTGCACCACCTCTCTCATGGTGGGTCTTTCTGAAGGATTTGTAGCAGCACATAAGATCCCTAGTCTGAACATACTACGCATCTCATCCAAGTACTTTGGCTCCTTGATTGTCTCATCTAGAGCATCCTCAATGGGATTTCCTTCTTGGAAGTGGTACCGTGCCCAATCCGCCAAGCTCCTGTCATCATCTCCATCAGTTGGCCCCCTTCCTGTCGCCAGTTCCAAAAGGATCACTCCGAAGCTGTACACATCAGTCTTCTGATTTACTTTTCTTGTATGTGCATACTCTGAAAATTTTAAGAAGAGAAAATGTTTATAAGTGTGTGTTTGGTACAAATATTGAAATTGGAATGGTAATGAGAATTAAATACTAGGTAATGGTAATGAGTTTAAGTAAAATGAGTTAATTTGTTTGATAATAAATAGAAATTAGAATAAAAATAAATAATTAATTAATTAATTACTTAAAATATATTTTATAGATATATACACATACATAAATGTGTACATATATTAAAATTTTATATTTAATGCATATACAAAGACCTTTTATTTTTTACATTTTTCTTTCTCTTATTTTTGATTCAATTGTTCAAAAGTAGAGGAGTAAAAGGATAATAAATTTTATCATGATTTCAATAGTAGAATAACAAAACTCTGAAGTCTTAACAGCCTCCAGCCATTGTGCTGATGAGTACTTATGTAAGTCTTAGCATACTAAAATTAACATATTGTGACTTACCAGGAGCTATATAGCCAAAAGAACCAGCAACTGCTGAAACTATGTTGGGCTGTCCATGCTTGTTCAACATTCTGGCTAGGCCAAAATCTGCAATTTTGGCATTGAACTCAGAGTCCAGAAGAATATTGCTGGATTTCACATCTCTATGAACAATGGGTGGCGAGCAGTTGTGATGCATATAGCAGAGCCCCTTAGCAGTTCCAATCGCGACACGAATCCTTTTAGGCCAATCAAGGATTAATTGTCTTTGAAATGAACCCGAATTGCCAGCTGATCTTCTCTTTGGGTGAAGCCATAGATCCAGGCTGTGATTTTCCATGTATTCGTATACAAGCAGCTTTGATTCTTCACTTGAGATGCAACATAGGAGCTTCACTATGTTGGTGTGGCGAATTGTGCCCAGTGTCTCAACTTCTGCTATAAATTCCTTCTCAAGCTTCTCGTCCAACTTTTGGCTGTTCCAAATCCTCTTCACCGCAACGTTTTCACCAGAGGACTTACCTATTGGCACCACATACACTATCCCTGATCCCCCAGTACCAACCACATTGTTTTCTGCTAAATTTGGTAAAATGTTTGACTCTGTGAAGCTTATTGTGTGGAATGCTGTGAGCTTCCAATTTGGAACCAATCTTTTCTTCTTCCTTTTTCTGTGACTTCTGAAGGAATACCATATATACAGAATGGCCACTAGAAGTAAGAATACCCCTATAGTTCCAAGAATAGCAATAAGTTTGACTGAAACTTCGCCCGAACTTTTATTGTTTGACTTGCAATCCCTGAGGTGTAATGAGGGGGTATCAGCACAAAGATTGGGATTATTCAAGAAGCTCTTGTTAAAAGCTGCAACTTCTAGTTCTTCTGGGATTTTGCCCGAAAGGTGATTAGAAGACAGATTGAGTGCTGATAGCCTTAACCGTCCTATTTCAGATGGGATTTCTCCAGAGAATTGATTTTCAGACAGGTCTAACTGAACAAGGTTTGGTAAAAGGCCAAGTTCTGGAGGGATATTGCCAGAAAGCTGATTTCTGCTGCAATTCAATGTGTCCAATGACTTCCAAGAGGTAATATTTGATACAAAATTTCCGGAAAGCCGATTCCTATCAAGCAAAAGAGTTGATAAAAATCGAAGAGCTGTGAGTTGTTGAGGGATGTTACCAGTAAAAAGATTATTGCTTGCCCTGAAGACACCAAGATTGCTCCAAGAAGAAATCCCAGTTGGAATTTCACCTGAAAACCTGTTGTTGCTGATATCAACCAGAGATAAATTTGATGCCACTTTCTGTGGAAGCTGACCAGTGAATTGGTTATTGTTCATCAACAACCTGTTCAAATTCCTTGCTGTCCACAAACCTTCAGGAATTGTACCAGAAAGATTGTTTCTCTCAACCCTGACTCCTTTCAAGGTGTTGCAATCCTCAAGTGATTTTGGCAGCTGACCTGTGAGATTGTTGTTAAAGACAATCAAACTAGACAATACCTTGTTAGAACACAAACCCTCTGGTAGTGATCCTGTAAGATGGTTTGTAGATACATCGAAAGTATTAAGCTTTGAAAATTGGCCAAAGACCATTGGGATTTCACCTGAAAGATTGTTAGTGTATAAGCAAACATCCCTCAACGCCGGTAACCTACCAAGACCTACTGGGATGCTTCCACTTATGTTATTCACTGATAAGTCTAAGAATTCAAGGGCTGTCATGTTACTGATATTTGCAGGGATTTCTCCAATCAGATTTGCCTGATTTATCGACAAGTTTCTCAGTTTCTTCAACTGTGTAAAACTCGGTGGGATTTCCTGTGGTGTGAAACTATTCTGGCTCAGAACAAGAACTTCAAGATTCGGGAGGTTGCCAATCTCTGAAGGGAAAGAACCATTTGAAACCACTCCAGCTAGCTGAAGTTCTTTTAGCCCTTTCAGGCCTGAAATTCCAGCTGGAATTCTGCCCACGAACCAGTTAGAAGAAAGATTAAAAACCTCAAGATGAGGCGAAAGCCGGCTAATATCATCAGGGATGATGCCACTGAAGTTGTTAAAAGAAAGGTCCAAGTATTCAAGATTAGAACAATTGTAGAGAAGTGTAGGAAATGATCCCGGGATATAGTTGTGGTTGAGATCAAGAAAAGTCAGATTTTTCAGGTGACAAATGAAGGGTGGGATTGTATCACTGATTAGTAGCCAAACAAGCTGAATTCCGGTGACTATTCCATCTCTGCAGGTAATTTCCGGCCAGGTACAATGATCTGATGATGACTTCCAGTGGGAGATGTTTGGTGGATTTGAGAAGTGCTTCTTTAAATCAAGAAGAATTGATCTTTCTGGATTGATACTACTGGTTTGGGATTCTCCATAGAAGGGAAAACTGAAGATGAGGATTGTGAGGATGCAGAAGTTAATTTGGGTTGATATGGACATTATGTTTTTGGGTATGAGATTTTCTTGAACTGAGGTTATTTGTTCTTGTAATGGTGACAAACAATTGAACTCAGGTTATTTGTAAAACAATTACAAATTCTAACCACTATACAATGCAATCAATTTATTAATATATTTATTTATTCATTTGATATTAATATTAATATTAATACGGTAAAATAAATTCTCTAGGCCTGTTTTAAAAAAAAAAAATTCTCTAGGCCTTTCTCAATAGTGAAGATTTTGGTGTCATTTTTTACAAATTTTTGTAGGTGTAGTTAGGAAAGAGAAAATAAGGGTGGAAAAAAAAATAAAACAAAAAAAAAACAGAAAAAAAAAAGTATTTACGCGAACTGCACCTCAAGTACGTTCGGCGCACCGGAGAAAAATCACCAAAATTCCACCTCTCACATTTGTTAAAAATTTCCTCTAATTTTTTATTATTTCAAAATTCCATTAAAACCAATAAAGGGAGATGGCGTTAGAATATATATATATATATATATACCATTGACTTGTAACAACCATTTCAAGTCTTCGCATGTGTCCCGTGTTTTTAGTCCTAGTCGTCCACTGACCATATGCTTTCATATCTTCCGCAAATAATATCCATTTTGTTCCTTTGACTATTAGATAATACGTAATTTAGTCCATCGACAATAAAAGTATCCAAGTTAATCCTCTAGCTTATAAAATTATACCAAAATTGATCCTCTGTTATAATCGTCATCCATCCGCCGTTAAAATTTAAAAAAAAAAAAAAAAAAAGGAAAAANAAAAAAAAGGTAAAAGCGTTATTTTCAATAGTCGAGAGACCAAAATGGGTACTTAATAGTCAAGAGACCAAAATGGGTAATATTATTATTAGTATTATTACTAGTTTTATACGCGCATTGCGCGTATGGGTTAATGCCCAATGTTTATATTTAAATAAATATTTAAAAGTATATCAATGCAATATTATATAAGAGAAGTTTATATATGGGTAATTGATGAATGTCGAATTTTTTTATTTAAATATCTAACTCAAAGTATATGAATCCAAGATAATATAGAAAATTCATTGCAACCTTGTAAAATCGATAGTCTAAATATTTAGTCTAAAAATGATAGTCTAAATAAATACTACTTTTCGTTTGAATTTTTCTAAGTGTCCTTAATTCTCTTTTGAGTAACATTGTCATTGTCTTCATCTTTACTATTTGTTCTCTTCATTTTTGTTGGTAGTGTTATTTGCAATTTGGTTATTGTTGGTAGCATAGATGACAACGTCATGCAATGAGATTATGATATAGGAGCTATGGACTTTCCTTTAGGTGTTCTGCTTGGGGTTCAGTTGGTTCAACCATTATTGTTGAATGAGTTATTGTGGATAAAGAAATCCCTAGTTTAAGAAAAAAGATTAAATAAATTAATAAAAATTTGAAAATTTAAAATATTATATATTCCAAAGATATTAAAAGGTAGTTTCTCGCTTCAATTTGCTGGGTAATGGATTATTTGAATACTTTCATTGTCCACAAATCCCCAAGTAGTTAATATGATTGATTTCAAACTATTCTTTTTTATTTTTTTCATGGTATTAAAGAAATACATATGTATCATTTTTGATGTAACTACTAATTATTTAATTCAATAAGAGTAAAATAGAGCTATTCCGCTTCAATTTGTTGGGTTATTTGAGTACACTCTTCGTCAACCAATCTCCAAGTAGTTAATATAATTAGCTTCAAATTATTTTAAAATTTTTTTTCATAGTATTAATAAAATACTTGGTAAATAAATATATAACATTATTTTGTACTATAACTTTGATATTTAATTGCAAGATATTGTAAAAATAAGATAATGAACAATATAATGAATATCAATTGATAAATTTGAATGTAAAGAATCTTTGCATAAGAGAAAATAAAGACAATATAACTAATGAAATTATTTCTCTTATTTAATTTAACTTTTTGATAATGAATAATTTTTTCAAATAAAGGTATTGTAGACACATAATTCTAAATTAAAGAAATACATATGTATCATTTTTTGTTGTAGCTACTAATTTATTTAATTTAATAAGAGTAAATAGAGTGAGAAACTTAATTATGTCAAATTTGATTGAGATGAGGTTCGAACCTAAGATCTTTCTTATAGAAATTAATGGGTAAGTTAAAAGTTAACAGAATATTAACGGAGAAGAGAATATTTAACGGAAAACTTAACGGATAATCATAAAAGTAAGGTTAAATTAGGCAATCTCTATTAATAATATTAGTCTGAATTATCTTAACCATCTATTTGATTAAATAATTTATCTGAACCATCCATTTGATTAAATAATTTGACCGCCATTTTTTCTACCCATTTTAGGCCTAACTCTCTTTGGCTCTTATTAGTATAGTAGATTATTATTATTATTATTATTATTATTATTATTATTATTATATTTGATATTCCGACAAGGTCTTCCGCCACCATATTACTTCCTACGTATTATTTTTTAAATTAAAATGTAAACTACTAAAGTATGTGTGTTTGTCATTAAATGTGGTGTGCGTTAATTGACTAAAAAAAACTAATGAAATCTCAACTTATTTTCCTTTAGTTAAATAAACATATAATTTGTTTAATATAAAAGTACGTAAGATTCACAAGCTTGTCTTGATTATGGGTGTGTAAGATTCCGTAATTTTTGGTTAACTGATCGAATCGACAAAGTTTGATTAACAATTTTTTTAATGAACTTTATCGCTTCGGTTAATGATTAAATGTTTTTTAAAATTTCGGTTAACGGTTAATTGTGTTCGAAATTGTCGGTTAACTATTTTTAATTGAACTTTTTCGTTTCGGTTAATGGTTAAATGTTTTTTTAAAATTTCAGTTAATGGTTAATTGGGTTCGAAATTGTTGGTTAACCATTTTTTACTGCAATTTTTCGGTTCGGTTAATAGATATCTTAAAATTTCGGTTAACGGTTAATTGGGTTCGAAATTGTCGCTTAACCGAAATTTAAATATATAAATAAATAAATAATCTAATATGTAAAATCTCTATAAATTTGTAATATTTTTATGATATTCTTTTTGTATGTATTAATTTATTTGGATTTATTATTATAGGTATTATTTTTAGGATTTAGAACTTTAGCTTTAAAAAGTTCGATTAATCTGTTAACTGACCGATTAACCGAAAAAAAAAAATTCAGTTCGGTTCGATTAACGGTGAAAGTTTTAAAAACTTCGATTAACCGATTACACAGCCTTAGTCTTGGTATACAAAATTATTATGAGACATTGTCCTAATGATGGTGATGGTGATGGTGATGGTGATGGTGATGGTGATGATGATGATGATGATGATTATTATTATTATTATTATTATTATTATTATTATTATTAGTACTATTATTATTATTATTATTATTATTAGTACCCATTTTTGTCCCTCAACTATTAAAAATGACATTTTTGCCCCTGTTTATAACGACGGATGGATGGCAATTGTAACGGAGGATCAAATTGAGTATAATTTTACAAGTTAGAGGACTAATTTGAGTACTTTTATTGTCGATGGACTAAATTACGCATTACCTAATAATCGAGGGAGCAAAATGGGTATTTTTTTGTTTGATATTGCAAAATGGGTATTAACTCAATTTAAGATTAAAAGTCAAACGTGATGTTGGTTCATGAATTCTATAGGGAATGGAATATCATTCCATAGAATATAATTATTTGGTGGAGGACCTCTTTAATTTCCAACTTGATCCTTGAGTGCAAAAGTTGGAAGGAAAGAAATTGATTAGTTCAGTTTTGTCATGTTCTTTAATTTGTGAATAAAATCATATGTTAGTGACTAGATTGCCAAAAATCGTGATGAGGATTGGAATCTCTCCTTGTTACCTTTCCTCTCGTCGGGAGCGCTTGTTGAGCGCGTCTGAAACGATGAAGTCAGGATGCCTAACGTCCGGAGAGACTATCTAGTGCTTTGATCTATTTTCTTCTTTGGGGTTACGCACTTCCTGTAATCGAAAAATATAATAAACTAATTTGGTTGTTTGGTTTTATTTTTACACTAAAGAATAGAATTTTATAGAATTGACTTTTTTTTTTTTTTTGCATGAGAATAGTTATTTCCAATGCTCCATTGGTATTAGTTATTCTTAACAATTCGAAATAACTAATTTTTATTATTTCAAATATACGGTTATAAATCATTTGTCAACTTCCCATTATCACTAGGGTGTGATAATATGTTTCTAATTTTTTATTTGTTTTGTATATATATAGTTTCTTTTTTTTTTCTTCTTTTTTCCAGTTCCATACACTCATATACATACATACATACATACATACATACATACATACATATATCTATATATATATATATAGAGAGAGAGAGAGAGAGAGAGAGAAATCTATTCAAATGTGGTTGCGCATTCCCGTGTGGTCGGTGCGGTTCACACCACTTAATGTTAGAAAATGCACCACTCAATGTTACAAAACGCAACACAATGAAAATACACAAAAACACCATAAAACACACCACACACCCAAAATAATGCACCATAACTTCCCTGTCCCTAATGGTGCATTTGCTAACACTATGTGGTGTATATTTACATACCTAGTGTTGAAGACCTTTCTGATCCCTGACAAATGTACGGTTCTATTTTGCTATCATTGTTAGCCATATAATAGAAGTTTCTATACTATTAAATCCTTATTAACATTTATGGTCTTCTGGACTTCTGGTGTATTTTTTCCTTCTTGTAGAGTCTTCCACGAAATGGTCGAACGGCAGGCCATCACCACAGGAAAATCAACTCAACGTTACCAAAAAATTAGAGTAACCTTTCGGCCCTCTTTATATAGCTTAATCGCCTTTGAATACAATAAGGTTCTTATAAGGATGCTAGATTGCTTGTTGAATAACCTCCTCTTTCTCAAGATTTTTCACCCTATTTATACAAGCTAGGAGGGATCTCTCACTTAGGAAACTTCTAATACCACTCTAAGAACTCTTTCCTTATTACATTTTAGGGACTTTCCTAATCTATCTCGACCTTCCCTTCGTATCTCCTACCTTCCACCACCAAACTCTTTAGGAAACTTCCATATCGACCTACCCCGCCTTTCTCGCACCGCCTTTCTGCCCCAACCCTCTCTCGGTCGGTCCAGTCTGACCCATCTTCCTTACTTTCTCGGTCTGACCTCTCCTCCATGGTAATCAGTTGTCTCAATAGCTATGTTCAATCACTCTCAGTCTAAGATCTTCAGCTACCTCGTCACATAAAGATCCTCCAAGCATATTCGCTTCATTATAAAACTCTTCCTTATATGTAATCCCGCCAAATAGTTCACTGAATACCTTCCGACCGACCGGCTTATCACCGGCCGACCTCGACTATGTCGTTCTCTCTTCCTTTCTTCCCTTTCTTCCCTTTCTTTGGCCGTCCTTTGCACCGACGTCGAGCTTTTAGCCTCGAGCCTTAGTCTTTCCCCCATCATCTGGTCCCTCATTTTTCCTAGCTACGCAAAGCACGGCTCGGGGAAATGCACTGCTCCTCTTTACATGTCCGCCTTCCTGGGTTTGCTCTTATTTTAGGGAAAGTTTTTTATTCCCCCAGTCCCTCACTTTCCTGAGTTACGCAAAGCACGACTTAGAAAAGTAGCTGTGACCGGGTCTTTCGTGTAAGGGTCGTCGCTCGTGCCAATCTCAGCTTCTAACTTTGACCTAATCTTCCTGTGGTCTCATCAGTCAAATCCTTCGCATTTAATTTTTTTATCCTAATCTTCATGATTCAATGAGCTTCTAACACTATCACCATCCAATTAAATGTAGCTACTCGAGTGTGGCTCCTAATTGTCCTTTCCAAGGCGAAATTTTCTCCTATAAATATCGTTGGACATTTCTACTCTTTCCCACTTTTTCTTAGCAGCTTTCCTTCTAAAGTCCATGAGCTTTAAACGTAAGGTTTCACCTTCGGCTCCTCGCCGCTTTTCTCTCCAGCTGGTTGAGCGCTCGACCAAAACCCATATGTCTGCTCAGAAGAAGCGTTTGAGGTCCGGCAAGCTTCTCCCCTGTGATGATCCTTCGTTGCCCATCGACGTCCTGCCAGAGCCAGAAGAAGAAGAAGGTGATGAGATCGTGGTTTTCATTGGTCCACCGCCCCATGCTCCCAGCTCCCTGGAGCAACTGATTCCAAACCTTGACTACATGGAGTTTCTTGATGAAATCGACGCTATGTTGGACCATGGCACCCCTGATGGCGCTCCGCCGGACATCACTGTCTTTTGGGAAGTGTTTTCTGGCTGCACTTGAGTCCCCTTCCGAGGTCGCTCCGTCGACCAAGTAGGTTTGGGGCTTAACCTGTAATAGCCCTTCTTTTTCTGTGTTTTGCCGAAGGGGTGCATTGTTGACCCCTTCGTTTAATTTTAAATGTAATTACCCGGCCTCCGGGTCTCAGATGAATGGAAAGCGTCATCTTTTTGCTATCCCTTGTATGTACTAACCAAACAAGTTATCAAACGAATGAAACATCGTCGCAAAACCAGCCCCTCCGAGCCAAGGGGTCTGAGGGGGCTTCTCCGGTGTTTTCCAGCGTCGGACAAGTCGGTACTAGGCCGGACGGAGCCGTGCCCATCACTTCCTAGGACCCTTTTGCCAATGCGCCTTGAGTCACTCTTCCTCTATACACTCCCAGTTCCTCATACTCTTAGTCTGAGGGATCGACCATGTTTGAATCGAAATGTGGTCCGACCTTCGTTCGTACCAAGCTCGACCCATCGTACGAACTCCTTCCAGTCCCTCAAACCGTTAGTCTAAGGACTAGGTCACGTTTCGCCTGCCCTTCCCTTTCTCAAGGGATACACTGAGCTCGGCTTTGGATGATGTCCGACTCTCCACCTCGGCTTGGGTAGTCTCTATAGGTCGGTCGTGTCTTCCTGCCTATTTGGATCTTCAATCTTCTTCGTGATTCCCGCCCTCATCATTACCTTTTTTGAACCATCGTGCCTGCATTGAATGCCTTCATACTATCGTACGCTAACTGCCACATCACCCATCGCATCACTCGCTCATCCGTCCGATCTAATCCACGTATGTTCATCTTCTTCCCCTTTCGTCTCTATAAAAGGTTGGCATCCTCTCCTTTGTCTTCTTTTGCTTCCTCCTTCTGCAACTCAGCTTTCTCTCACACTACTCCATCCACTTTGCAACTTTGCCGCCGCCGTCGCCCCTCCCAAATTGCTCTCTCTTTCTCGGTGTCAATTTCGCAAACCTTTCTTCAGTAAGCCTTTTCACCCTTTCTTGTATTTTCGCCTCCTTTTTTATCATTTTCTTTCCCTCCTCACTTTCCCCTATATCTTGGTCTTCCTCTTCCTCACACGCGAGGTTGTCGAAAGACCCCGCCGCCTCGGCCTCCCAGCCGGTGGCTTCTGAAAATGTGCCAACTAATCCTCCAACCTTGAACGGGCCCCATGCCGGTGGCTAGAGTGTCGCCGTGGGCCCACCTTGAACGGGCCCCATGCCGCAACGAGGCCCTCCAGTTGCCAGCCCAACATACCTCCACTCTATCTGTAATAAAATTCGAACATGCCTAGACTTTACTGGGCCCCAAAGCCACGGTCATGGCGGCGAGCAGTCGTCACATTCACGACCCTCCTTCCGGCTACATAGGCCTCCATTATAATTCGGTCCTTTACAGGTTCCACATTCCACTCCATCCCTTTCTTTCAACCTTCTTTAATTATTTTCGCATACTACCCGGACAACTCATCCCCAACTCTCATCGCTTTCTTTCTGCTTTCTCACCTCCTCCCACTGAGTCGGTGTCACGCCAACCATGCCTCTCTTCAATCAGTTCTTCCAAATTTCCCAAGTGGGCAAGCCCCCCTCCGCCTTTGTGTGAATATCTCAACGGTGGGGCTGTCGAGTTATCGATGGCTTGAAGGACTCCATTAAGCAATGGAAAAAGGACTTCTTTTTCGTCAAACCTTTCGACCCCCAAGATGCCTTTCCTTTTCCCGTTCGCTGGCATCCGAGTTTTTACCGCTTGGATGGGAAGCCCGACCTAGTGACAGACTCGCCTTTAGGACTTGATGTAGCGACAATGAAGGGCCAACGCGTCCCAATTGACACGTGGCCCGACCTAAAGGCTTTAGGCCAAGCTAACCTGCTTCCAGAGGGCGCATCCAGCGCATGTCACTTTTCTCCATACTTGCTTGTGCTTGTTTTTCTCCCCATCTCGTGGGACTTTCAAATGTTTGGATTTTCTCTCAGCCGACGACGCCGAGGGTGATACACTCATCTACCGAAAGACTCTTGCTCGGCTTGAGGACAAAGACGACTCTTCGGACAACACTAATGAAGAGCTGAAAGGTGTGGTAGAGATCTCTTCCTCGGACTCGGAAGCTTCAACAGCCCACATGGAATCTCGTCATGCTGCCTCCCGAGCTCGCCATAAGGGCAAGGCGACTGCTGCCGAGAAAGTGAAAGGTAAGGCTACTGACGTGAGTTCGAACCCGACCCTTGTTGCGCGCCTTCCTTCGACGGGCGTGGTCATTGGCGCCAGTCCTACAGCCGTAGCTTTGGCTACTGCTCACCAACTGTGTTTACGCAAGCGGAACTCTGATTCCTCCACTTCGACCAATGCGAAGAAGGCGAGACGTCCTACGGATGCCGGCCATGAGGATGCTGCCACCGCGGCCAAGACCTTTATTTTTCGCCGCTTGGAGCAAATGATCCCCGCCTACAACCTTCAAGTTATGGACGGTGCCAGTCTGTCCTATCTTCTACAATCAGCCGTATATCACTGCTTCTAGGTAATCGTCGATGGTAATTTTCTCGTTCCATTCCTTGCGTTCATTAACCCTTTGTTGTATTCTGCAGGCGTAGTTTTTTGAAGTCGGCCTCAACAACGTCATCCAGGACCTAGCCAAGGACTCCGAGCTTCTAAAGTCTGCTAAGGCGGCTCATTCCGAGGAAGTGAAAACCCTCAAGGCCGACTTAACCAAGCTACGCGCCAATCTGGACACGTTAGAAGGGGTCCGAGTATTTTCATGAGGAGGCCATGGCCCATGCAAGCATGCACGCTCGGACGATTGTGGATCAATGGTTGAAGGGCGAGGTTGGGAAGTAGTGTTTGCTCGTCCTAGGTGAGGCGGACTACGGCATGGGATATCAAGACGCGTAGAAGGAGATTTTCAGGCTTTTCAAGGCTCGGGACGCAACCTTCTCTCTCACCAGTTGGGGCCTTTTAGACCCAGTTACTCGTGATGATATCCAAGGGGCCGAAGACGTTGCTCTAAATGCTTCGGTGGATACTCTAAAAAGAGAGATTCCGATGGATAACGCATACTTTAGAGTCGGCCGCCAATGTGGATTCCATTGCTAGGAAGGACCGAGCTTCGATCCCGACTCGGACCGAGGTCCGCTGAAGTGACGCGGCTGCAACTAGAGCTGTCGAAACGGGCCAGCGAGGCGGGGCCCACCAAAGCCTGCCATATGGCGGGGGCGGGCTAAAAGGCTCATCAAAATATGGGCCTATGGGAGGTTGGCCCGGCCTGCCCCGCCTTAACCCCGCGGGACTTGGCGGGGCCCGCCAAATTTTAAAAATTTTTATTATTATACATTTGGCGGGCCCCAGCCAGCCTGCCAAGCCCGCAGGCGGGCTAAAAAGCCCGCTAAAATATGGGTCCAAAATATCAAAGCCCGTCCCACCCTTTTCGCGGGGCGGGACGAACTTACCCGGCGGGCTAAGTCCGTTTTGACGGCTCTAGCTGCCACTGGAGTGGAGGAGGACCCATCCAATGCCTTTCAGCTGAATCGTCAACGTTCAAGGAGCTGTGCGCGTGACGTGCCTACTGGACCATCGGAGGCGGGTGTGAGCGGAGTCCCTCAGTCGGATGCTTGAAGGCCATGCCTGATCTCTTTTGCTTATTTTCATTGCCTTGTAATAGAAGTAGGGTTTTTTGAAGAATGAATGCACAACCCCATTTTCTCTTACTTCGCTTTTCTACATGTTTTTTTTTCTTGAATTTTTTTTCTATGTGTCGCGACAAACAAACCGAGCTAACTTTCACGTGGTCTACTTTAACTTTGAGCTTCACACAATCCCGAATATGCAAATTACGTCTGCTTCCCGACCTTCTCCCTTTATTCCATTTTTCCTCCTTTTTTCCAACTATGCTGGTTTCCCGACCCTTTTTGTGACACCCCAGTTATTTTTAATATTTTGATAAAAAATAGTATTATTTTTAGAATAAGTTATTTTTATTATATGATCCAGAATTCTATTAGCCAATTATCAAATTATATTTATTTGATCCAAAATTATTTTGAGAGTATTGTACAAATATTATTTTAGAGATATTATATAATAGCTTCCTAATCCTAATTATATTTTCCCTCTACTTATATAGTATCTTATCTGAGATAACCCTAATTCCATATATTTTTCTTCTCCTGTTTCGCCATTCCCTCTCTCTCCCAAACAAATAAAACCCTAGTATTCTCCCTATTCATCAGCAATTAGTCTCAAACTAGCAGACAAGGATCATCAAGAATTTCTAGTGGGTGCAGTAGAGTTTTGGCTCTAGAGTAAGTATCACCAAAATTATATTTTTTTTTCTCAATAAAAATATTATTTTTTCTAAGTTTTTATTGTGAATTGTGCATAAATATATTTTGTGTGGTATATAGTTATATGGTGATTGCATGGTATTAAGAAATAAGGGTTCTATTTATTGTAGCCACTGTTTAATTTGAGAAAATTCTGACAGGCGCAGTTTGAAACCAAAATTCGTTAAAAATACTTTTTGAATTCCTATTGGCCTGAAATTTTATTTAGAGATCCTAGACTTATGATATTTGATGTATATAAAATTATTTTCTTAGAGATATGCTTCATTATTTCTAGAAAAATTTCGTAAAGTTGTGGCAGTGTGCTGTCAGTTAAATTTCTGTGCAGCGCAGAGTTGGGAAAAATTTCGAAACAAATACTTCTAGGCCTTGGATTGGCCTGAAATTTTTTGTGTATAATATAGACTTGCTGTACTTATTATCTGGAAAAATTTGTATAAATATGCTACCTATTTTCCTCAGAAAATTCTACAATCTATGGCATAATTTCTGAAATTTCTGTCAGTTTCTGTTTCTTGTGTCTTGTTGATTATTTGAGTCATTGAGAAGTTGTTTACTTGAGATTATATGCATATGTGTTGGTTACAGAGGTTGGAATATTATGTTGATGGGAGGCATATGAATATTTTGGGAAAATGCATACATTTGTATATGAAATTCATGTGAATGTTATTAGTAGTCTATGTTTTAGTTGGCTACAAAGTTTGTGATTGAATTTTGAAAATCTACCATCTTGGAGTGGCATATGAGAAATATTTTTATTAATACTTTTATAAAGATGAAGGATAAAATATTTTGTTGGGTTGTGATGCCCTTAATGAATTTTAAGGTTTGTGTAGTATCCTGTTGTAAAATTCTGGATACTTGGGTTAAGACCCAGTTAGTTGTGAAATGAGCAGTAGAAACGTATCCTGTCTCCATACGACTTTTGGTTCTGTTATTCTGAAGAGTGGTTAGCTGAGTCTACCACTAGGGTATTTACCCTGTTGAGTAGTAGTCATTAGAAACGTATCATGACTACTAGGACTAGTTACTACCCATTGGACTTGGAAACCCATTGGGGGTGTGCACACTTAAGGTATTAGTTCTGTTCCACTTAAATGGGATTTTTGTGTAGTGTTCAGTAGAGTGATTACTGTTCACTAGGGCTTATTAATTAAGACACTGCCCATTATTTGAGATTAAATGGGATTTTTGTGTAGTGTTCAGTAGAGTGATTACTCTTCACTATGGCTTATTAATTAAGACCCTGCCCATTATTTGAGATTGAATGGGATTTTGTGTAGTGTTCAATAGAGAGATTATTGTTCACTAGGACTTGATGAAACAAGACCCTGCCCATTGTATTGGGATTGGTGTTCCTCCATGTATATGTACATGTATATATTAACAATGACTTTGGAATATATATTACTTTCCAAATGTTCCTAAAATTTCTACTGTGACAAATATCCATTTGGAAATTATGAATTAAGAATATTTTTGAGAAATTATGGGTTTTGGGTGTCTTGAGTATTGTTGGAGAACTGTGAGTACTTAGAATATCGTGAGCTTTGTTTATTTGCATCTATATGTTCCAATAATTTTAATGTATACATTTATGCATAGTAATTATTATCTACAAGTTTTTGCTCATTTGTGCTATGTGTAAATAGTTATTTTAGGAGGTGAATTAAATCTTACTTAGCTTTGCGCTAACTTTGGATACTCTTTCAGTATATTTCAGGTGCATCTGCATGAGCATGGATTACGAGGGCGAATCACCTAGAGAATTTATCATCATTTAATTAGATTAGTTAGTTTGTTCGTTATTTTTGTACTAGTGCGTACTTTGGGTTAATATTCTTAATAAATATTTTTGAACCTTAAACCTTGAGTTATTTTAATTTGGTTGGTTTTAGCCTTAGCGTTTAGGTATAAGAGAAATACCTGAGCGTGGCGGTAACACCCATTTTCTATTGGTTATTAATGCTTCCACAATGATTGTAGTAAATTTTCAATTAAGAAAGAAAAAAAAATTAAATACTTATTAGGAAATTTTGGTTATGAAAATTGGGGTGTTACATTTTTTCCCCTTTATTTCATTTTTTCTCCTTTTCTTCAACTGTGTCAGTTTCCCGACCCTTTTCCCCTTTACTTCATTCTTCTTCTTTTCTTCAACTACGTCGGTTTCCCGACCCTTTCCCCTTTGCTTTATTTCTCTTCTTTTCTTCAACTATGTCGGTTTCCCAACCCTTTCCCCTTTACTTCATTTTTCCTCATTTCTTCAACTATGTCGATTTCCCGACCCTTTCCCTTTTACTTCATTTTTTCTCCTTTTGTCCACTACGTCGGTTTCCCTACCCTTGCCCCTTTACTTCATTTTTTCTCCTTTTCGGCTCAATGTTACCAGAAAATTAGAGTAACCTTTCGACCCTCTTTAGATTGCTTAGTCGCCTTTGAATACAATAAGTTGCTTATAAGGATCCTAGATTGCTTGTTGAATAGCTTTCTCTTTCTCAAGGCTTTTCTCCCCTATTTATACAAGCTAGGAGGGATCTATCCCTTAGAAAACTTCTAATATCACTCTAAGACTCTTTCCTTATTACATTTTAGGTACTTTCCTAATCTATCTCGACTTTCCCTCCGTATCTCTTGCCTTCCACCACGAAACTCCTTAGGAAACTTCCATATCGGCCTGCCCCGCTTTCTCACACCGCCTTCCTGCCTCAACCCTCTCTCGGTCGGTCTAGTCCGACCCATCTTCCTTACTTTCTCGGTATGACCTTTCCTCCATGGTAATCAACTATCTCAATAGCTATGTTCAATCACTCTCAATCTAAGATCTTCAACTGCCTCGTCACCTAAGGATCCTCCAAGCACATTCGCTTCATTATCAAACTCTTCCTTATATGTAATCCCGCCAAATAGTTCACTGAATACCTCTCAACCGTCCAACTTATCACCGGTCGACCTCGACCATGTCGTCTTCTCTTCCTCCAAGCCCTTTCTTCCCTTTCTTTGGTTCTCATTTGCACCGACATCGAGCTTCGAGTCCCGAGTCTTAGTCTATCCCCCATCAACTACTAATTCTATTACAATGCAACATATGTTCATTACTATTTTCTCAATCTATTGAAGCACAAAGTGTCAATATCGCTGATGCTCGAACCCACAACCTCCCATATAAACGAGCAACTTGGTGCTACCTCTTTTATGATTCGCCCCCTAGGACATTTTTCTGGATCCACCAATATATATATATATATATATATATATATATATATATATATATATATATATATATATA
>NC_044920.1:7905455-7909826 GCF_003576645.1 Ipomoea triloba | reverse complement strand
TTGTATGATTAATTCATACTGCAGAGCGAAGTCTATTCGCTGAGTGAATGGTGAGATGTCTTGTATGATTAATTCATACTGCAGAGCGAAGTCTATTCGCTGAGTGAATGGTGAGATGTCTTGTATGATTAGTTCATACTGCAGAGCGAAGTCTATTCGCTGAGTGAATGGTGANAACCCCTCGGTTTTTCAGGCAAAGTTAAGGTTCGAAAATATTTTTTTTATGAGATGATCTCTCGGTACTTCAGAAGGATTTTTATAAGTGAGATTAGTTATTAATAAGCTGCGATCTACGTACCGGTCACGAACCGTAAAATTTTTAAGGACGTATATACAGTTCGAATTTCACTAGGAAATGGATTATTAAGCATGATACGATTAAGCGTGAACTTCCGACTCAGTTCGGTGGAAATTAAATGGACTGTAAGGGTAAAATGGTTACGGACCTTGTATCTATATTTCGCGAGATACCGAAAAATTCCCAATTTTAGTGATTTTCGACGGGATTATTTTTAGGATAATTTTGGTGTTAGAATTTTTTCCCGAATTAAGCTATAATCATCCGAACTTTCATATGATTTAACCCCAAACTGGCAAAGTAAATTTTGTTCTTCAAGNGAATGGTGAGGTGTCTTGTATGATTAATTCATACTGCAGAGCGAAGTCTATTCGCTGAGTGAATGGTGAGGTGTCTTGTATGATTAATTCATACTGCACTTGTATGATTAATTCATACTGCAGAGCGAAGTCTATTCGCTGAGTGAATGGTGAGATATCTTGTATGATTAATTCATACTGCAGAGCGAAGTCTATTCGCTGAGTGAATGGTGAGATATCTTGTATGATTAATTCATACTGCAGAGCGAAGTCTATTCGTTGAGAGAATGAGTGGGAATTAAAAATGTCGTGTCCCGAGCAANTTAGTCTTCTTCATAGTGATCAAGAACTCCCAAGCATCTCTTCATCTCAAGTGTTCTAAGTATAGGTAAGACTATGGTTTTGTTCGGTTAAATCCTTCCTAGAACTTAAGTGTAAGCTAAAGGTGCATGAAAATGTTGTTATTATGGTGATTTTTTTCTTAGGATCTTTGGTGAAGGGCTCAAAGGAAGACATCATCAACTCTTACGGTTTTTAAGATCTTCTAAAAGAGTTAAGGAATCCCTTAAGTTGGTTTAGTCACTTGAAGATGAACAAATGCTAGTAAATTATGTGACTAGGAATTTTATGCGAAAATTATGTGTTAAGTTTGTGGATCTACTAGTTGACTCAAGAAACCACACTTTGGATTTTTGGTAATTTTTGTACACATGTTCATAGCTAATTTATGCATGTATATGTTGTATTTATGCCCATATAGGCTTATACTTGTGAAAATAGTGAAAGGAAATCAGGATAGATTCTGGCAGTAAATTCCAAGATTTATTGGGAAAATTTGGTAAGGTATTTTGACTCCATTTTTCTCAGATATGTAGTTCAATAAGTGTAGAACCCGCATATAAAATTTCATAATGATCGGAGTAGTATAAGTATGGTTTTCGAATTTTTTTCCAAAACTGGTCCAGAGAGAGAAATTCTGGACAGCACACTGCCAAGGGCAAAAATGGAATTTTCTGTGTTTATTCGTGGATCAAAATGACCAAAACTTTTTATGGACATCAAGTACTATAAGTTGGGGTTCTACCATAAAAATTTCAAGTGAAAAAGAGTTCGGGAACTATTTTTACCGGCTCAATCTTTCGGACTGCGCCAACCGGGAATTTTCTGAAAAAGAATGGTTAGGAACAATTTTGACAAAAATATGTTGTAATAAAAATAGTAACGAAATTTTGGAATGTCACAATCAATTTGGAAGAAGAATTGTGTTTTTAAGAAACAAGTGTGATTCTTGTCACTTGGAAATTTCGTGGTGAAAAGCCATTGACAAATGTGTGTATTTTGGAAACATATTTGGATAAGTATAATTGTTTTGAGTCGTCATGTGAATATGCTAATGTGAGATGTCTTGTATGATTAATTCATACTGCAGAGCGAAGTCTATTCGCTGAGTGAATGGTGAGATGTCTTGTATGATTAATTCATACTGCAGAGCGAAGTCTATTCGCTGAGTGAATGGTGAGGTGTCTTGTATGATTAATTCATACTGCAGAGCGAAGTCTATTCGCTGAGTGAATGGTGAGATATCTTGTATGATTAATTCATACTGCAGAGCGAAGTCTATTCGTTGAGAGAATGAGTGGGAATTAAAAATGTCGTGTCCCGAGCAATAATGGGTGTGTTGTGAGTCTCACTTTGAATTAAGTGGAAATTCTCGGAAATGGAAGTGTTATGTGCTGATGTTATTTATATACTGTATTGTACTGTTTTGCTGCTAATATAATTGCAGAAAGAATGCAACCGTTGGGTAACGTTTACATTTTCTGATTATTATGATGTTTTCGAAACCTTTGTTTACTTTCGAGTGACAATGGATTTCCTTTCTTAGCCGTCGCGCTAACTACACTTCAATGTGTTTACAGATGTTGTCTAGTATGGGCTCTTGAAGCCCGATGAGTTCTGAATAGGATGGAAGTCGAGGTTGAGGACTACCCTATCCTAGAATAGACACCCTAGAAGAATTATTTCCATACGTACATATTTGTATGTTGACATGGTTATTTGAGGTTGTAAGTTTAGNCATGTTCATAGCTAATTTATGCATGTATATGTTGTATTTATGCCCATATAGGCTTATACTTGTGAAAATAGTGAAAGGAAATCAGGATAGATTCTGGCAGTAAATTCCAAGATTTATTGGGAAAATTTGGTAAGGTATTTTGACTCCATTTNAGCGTGGCGGTAACACCCAGTTTTCTGCTGGTTTGATGCTTCCGCAATGTATTGTACTATTAGGGATTTTGTAATAAATCCAAGAGGTGAAAATTGGATGTTACAGTGGCATTTTTGTAAATAACTGGAACTTCGATGCACCTAGTTTCACTTATAAGTGCACCTAGTTTCACTTACAAGTGCACCTATTTTCGCACATATTTTCANCTGGTCCAGAGAGAGAAATTCTGGACAGCACACTGCCAAGGGCAAAAATGGAATTTTCTGTGTTTATTCGTGGATCAAAATGACCAAAACTTTTTATGGACATCAAGTACTATAAGTTGGGGTTCTACCATAAAACTTTCAAGTGAAAAAGAGTTCGGGAACTAATTTTACCGACTCAATCTTTCGGACTGCGCCAATCTGGAATTTTCTGAAAAAGAATGGTTAGGAACAATTTTGACAAAAATATGTTGTAATAAAAATAGTAACGGAATTTTGGAATGTCACAATCAATTTGGAAGAAGAATTGTGTTTTTAAGAAACAAGTGTGATTCTTGTCACTTGGAAATTTCGTGGTGAAAAGCCATTGACAAANCACTTACAAGTGCACCTATTTTCGCACATATTTTCACTTACAAGTGCAAGTAATTTAACTTGTTAATATTCATGCATCTATTTTCGCAAATATTTTCATTTACAAATGCAAGTAATTTACCTTGTTAATATTCATGCACCTGGTGCAACCTAGGTGTACCTAGTTATAACATTAGGTGCACTTAGTATTGATGCTCAGTGTACAATTCACTTGTAATACATTTTACTTGCATCTGCAATACATTTTACTTGTACTTGTGCAAGTAATTTACTTTGTTAACATCCATGCACCTTGGTGCAACCTATGTGCACCTAGTTATAACATTAGGTGCACTTNTAAAAATAGTAACGAAATTTTGGAATGTCACAATCAATTTGGAAGAAGAATTGTGTTTTTAAGAAACAAGTGTGACTCTTGTCACTTGGAAATTTCGTGGTGAAAAGCCATTGACAAATGTGTGTATTTTGGAAACATATTTGGATAAGTATAATTGTTTTGAGTCGTCATGTGAATATGCTAATGTGAGATGTCTTGTATGATTAATTCATACTGCAGAGCGAAGTCCATTCGCTGAGTGAATGGTGAGATGTCTTTGTATGATTAATTCATACTGCAGAGCGAAGTCTATTCGCTGTTGTATGATTAATTCATACTGCAGAGCGAAGTCTATTCGCTGAGGTATGATTAATTCATACTGCAGAGCGAAGTCTATTCGCTGAGTGAATGGTGAGATATCTTGTATGATTAATTCATACTGCAGAGCGAAGTCTATTCGCTGAGTGAATGGTGAGGTGTCTTGTATGATTAATTCATACTGCAGAGCGAAGTCTATTCGCTGAGTGAATGGTGAGATGTCTTGTATGATTAATTTATACTGCAGAGCGAAGTCTATTCGCTGAGTGAATGGTGAGATGTCTTGTATGATTAATTCATACTGCAGAGCGAAGTCTATTCGCTGAGTGAAT
>NC_044920.1:7876866-7904351 GCF_003576645.1 Ipomoea triloba | reverse complement strand
GAAGAATTATTTCCATACGTACATATTTGTATGTTGACATGGTTATTTGAGGTTGTAAGTTTAGCCTTAGCGTTTGGGTATAGGAGAGATACCTAAGCGTGGCGGTAACACCCAGTTTTCTGCTGGTTTGATGCTTCCGCAATGTATTGTACTATTAGGGATTTTGTAATAAATCCAAGAGGTGAAAATTGGATGTTACAGTGGCATTTTTGTAAATAACTGGAACTTCGATGCACCTAGTTTCACTTATAAGTGCACCTAGTTTCACTTACAAGTGCACCTATTTTCGCACATATTTTCACTTACAAGTGCAAGTAATTTAACTTGTTAATATTCATGCATCTATTTTCGCAAATATTTTCATTTACAAATGCAAGTAATTTACCTTGTTAATATTCATGCACCTGGTGCAACCTAGGTGTACCTAGTTATAACATTAGGTGCACTTAGTATTGATGCTCAGTGTACAATTCACTTGTAATACATTTTACTTGCATCTGCAATACATTTTACTTGTACTTGTGCAAGTAATTTACTTTGTTAACATCCATGCACCTTGGTGCAACCTATGTGCACCTAGTTATAACATTAGGTGCACTTAGTATTGATGCTCATTGTACAATTTACTTGCACTTGTAATACATTTTACTTGCACGTGTGCACCTATTTTCACTTACATGTGCAAATAGTTTACCTTGTTAGCATTTATGCACGTGGGTGCACCTATGTGCACCTAGTTATAACGTTGTGTGCAACTACATTCCGGACACGTGCCGCGCTATGATTCGTCCGCAGTTCTCTCCTGGGCGGCCAGTACGCACCAGAACGCGATCATATATATATATATATACACACATACATACATATAATTTTCAAGTTTATAATATTTATAAAATGAATCATGTATTTACTTTTACTAAAACTCTCTCAAACATTAATGAAAATGAATAGATGGCTTTGATTAGTCCTCCCATTTTCATTGATTTTCAACCTTTGATATGCACCACCAAGCATTTACAATTGCAGCATCAAGAATTTCCAAATGCACCATAGTTGACAATCAATGAGAATCATGTAGTGCACACCGCATTTCAAAATACTCTACGGTGCATTGATGCTGGCTATACACACACACACACACACACATATCCCACTCGTATGGATTTTCCTTGTTGTGTATATGACTAGATCTTAGTTGTCTTATGAATTTTTGATCTTGCAAACGCCTATTGATATTTTACAATGGTAGTTTGTTCCCCTACATGTCTCATATGAAAGTATTGAATAAAATATTAATATTTATTATATTTGTATAGGTTCATGAGTAGTAACTCTTGTTCTATTTTCATAACTTGTTTACTTAATAGTAACAACAATAACTCTGCAGGTAGTCTGAATATTGATGTTACAACGTGTCTAGTTTCATTAATAATTTTCACATCCATCTTTTACCTGTTCATTTTCAAGTTCATATTTTTTTAGAAAAATAAAGGCATTATAGACACATAATTTTAAATTAAAGAAATGCATATGTATCATTTTTTGTTGTAACTACTAATTTATTTAATTCAATAAGAGTAAAATAGGGTGAGCCCACTTCAATTTGTTGGCTTATTTGAATACTCTCTTTGTTAGCCAATCCCAAGTAGTGAATATAATTAGTTTCAAACTATTTTTTTTTTATTTTTTTCATGGTATTAATAAAATACTTGGTAAATAAATATATAACATTATTTTGTATTATAAATTTCATATTTAATTACAAGATAGTGTAAAAAGAAGATAATGTTCAATGTAATGAATATCAATTGATGAATTTCAATGTAAAGAAACTTTGCATTGGAAAAAATAAAGACAATATAACTAATGAAATTATTTCTCGTATTTAATTTAATTTATTGATAATGAATAATTTCTTCTAATAAATGCATTATAGACACATAATTCTAAGTTTCTAAATTAAAGAAATACATATGTATCATTTTTTTTGTAGCTACTAATTTATTTAATTTAATAAAAGTATAATAGAGCGAGTAACTTAATTATGTCAAATTTGATTGAGATGAGGTTTGAACCTAAGACATTTCTTATTGAAATCAATGAGTAAGTTAACAATTAAGGAAAAATTTGGAAATCTCAAGAAAAAATAAAAATCTAAACAATTTGAACTATCCATTTGATTTAATAATTTGATCGGCATTTTTTTATTCCCATTATAGGCCTAACTCTTTTTGGCTGTTGTGTGTGTGTGTGTGTGTGTGTGTGTATGTATGTATATATTCACATATGTATTCATTTAATATTCGAATCTCAAATTTGATTCGTATTCGATTCGACCACTTTATTCGAATATATTCATTTCGATTTGAATATTATAATTCGAAATGCCTAAGTTAATTTTTTTTTTCAATTTCTCTACTAAATTAAGAAAATGTAATAAAAATTTAAATTTAAATAGCATGAAATTTTATATTAATATACTAATCAAGAATCATATTCGAATAACAACAAAAAGTTAATCATCAAATTCTAAATTAAATACTAGAATAAGAATTCCAAGTTTGCATTGAGTTTCAACATCAACTAAAAAATGACAATCAAATCATACTACACTAACAATCACAATTGCACTTTAACTATCATCATCATGCTTGCAATATGACATTAACTGTTCTTCTTCCTCTTACAATAAAAACAAAATAAAAGTTTAAATTTTATCATTCAATCAGTAAGATATACTAAATTCCTAAAGTAGAACTTACATGTGTCATAATAGGCTTATTGATCCCATGAAGTTGACGAACCCAATCTGCTCCGATCCACAGATAAAAACTTGCACCATATCAAAAGGTAGTTTAGCACGATAAAGATCTAAAACTCGAGTACTTGCACTAAATGTGACTTCTGATGCCACGGTGCTAATCGGAGTAGCTAAAACATCACGTACTAATATAGACAAAATACTAAACTTCAAATCATGAGATTTTCACCAAACTAAGGTATCAAATTTCAAAGGCTGCTTTACCATCTTCACACCTATAAACCCCTTCCTCCAAGTAAATGTCCAACTTTGATTTGTTTGGAGTTACATTTTCGACACTGTCCAAATATTCATCTTTTCAATCATATCCCTAATAAGCTCTTCATGATGAAACTCATTTTTATTTAACACATGCTTGACCCTCTACACAACACCAAGAAAAACATTAGAAGTGTAATAGTTAGTTCTAGAGATTACTTGAGTAGCTTCATAAAACACATCTAAGATGCTAAAAACATTGTCTATTTTACTCCAACCTTTCAAGCTAGGACAACATTTATATGAAGGTTCTTTTTGTGCAAATATTAGAAATTCATCCTTAAATTTAATGGCTACAACTAACATTTCATATGTAGAATTCTAGCGAGTAACACAATCAAGAGTTAAATTTTTCACCACCTTTCCCAAAATGATGCACAATTTCAGAGAACTTCAACAACCTAGACTCATATTGATTAATATATCGCACACTATTCCTAACATCATCAACAATGGTTTTAATTGTAGAAAGGCCATCCTGAACAACAAGATTCAAATATGAGCAATGCATCTCACATGAAATAGCTTACCACCCAAAGGTAGCCTATGACTCTTAGAGAAAGTTTCTTTGGCAATTCTAACTGCAACATCATCTGTTTGAAACATTATCCACTGAAATATTGAAGATTTTATGCTCTATCCCCCAATCTTTGTAGACTTGATAACCCCATAAGTGATATCCACACTTGATATATGACTATAAAACAAGTCAAGAAAGAGTTATTATTAATTAATTAATATAGAGATATATTTACAAACAATTGAAAAACATTACCAGTATATGTGGAGGAAGAAGATGCATGAAACTAAGAACATTCTTTTGAAGTTGTCAATTTGAATCAACAAAGTGTGTAGTGACACACATATATGAAACCTTTTACAACCACATTACACTCCTTCCATAATTGAAACTCCTAAAATCAAGGATAAAATCTACAAAAAATATTTCCATTTATTTTAGTAATGGGAAAGATTACAATAACATCTATGGCGGCAATTAAATGCTCACATACAATACCACCAATTATTATTTAACTAATATCAACCATTGAAAGTCAAATGATGGACGCACCATATGAGTTCTTATTTCTCACCTAAGGGTTCTGACTTGAATCTACACACACTAAGATATTCTTGTGAAAAAAAATGATGAGTCACATTCAACCATCTCGTTATGCAACCTAACCCTTTCTTCCATGCACCCTTAAGACCTAGCCTTTAGAATAGCATACAACTTTGCTTAGTCCACACTAGCTGCATACACCAATATTAAAGATGAAACTCGTAATCAGAGGTGGAGTTAAGTGTTTGGAGTGGTAGGTCAATTCATTTTTTTTTCTTAATTATGCATGTACATATATATAAAAATGAATTATAAATTTTCACTATATTATTAAAAGAAATAGTACAGAACAACGTTTAACTTAATCTAAGGGGGTGTTTGGTTGGGATGAATTGGGGTGTAAAGGAATTGCAATTCAATGAATTGCCGAATTACACCGTTTGGTTGGAGGGAATTGCAATTCGGTGGAATTGTAATTCCCTCCAAATGAGGAATTGCAATTTGTGGGGTACCCCCATGAATTGCAATTCAATGGAGAGGAGGGACATTTTTGTTAGTATAAAGACAATTTTACCCCTCCTCTCATACCCTTGTTTTTTAAAAAAAAAAATAAAAATTATTATTATTATTATTTGAAAGAATTATTATTATTATTATTATTATTATTATTAATACTACTACACTACATAAGGGCATTTTAGTCATTTTATCGCTTCTTACCTTGCATTCACTGTACTTTTATTCCTGCATATCAAACACTGTAATTTTAATTCTTACTTTATTCATTGAATTACAATTCCACCGAATTAAAAAAATTTCCCCCCCCCTAATTCCCTCCTCCCAACCAAACACCCAAGTGTATAAATTTAGGCAACTACTATACAACACATGGATTATACATGCACAACATGCACATACACGGTTTACTTAACTTCTCGCATATTTATATATTTATGTTTTGTTTAATATTTTTTATTATGCATATTTATTACTATACTAGTTTTACACGCGCATTGCGCGAATGGGTTAATGCCCAATGTTTATATTTAAATAAATATTTGAAAGTATATCAATGCAAGATTATATACGAGAAGTTTATACATAGGTAATTGAATGTCAAATTTTTTTTATTTAAATATGTAACTCAAAGTATATGATTCCAAGATAATATAGGAAATTCATTATAATTGTCACTAAAATAAATGTTTGCAACTTTGTAAAATCAATAGTCTAAATATTTGGTCTAAAAATGATAGTCTAAATAAATACTACTTTTAGTTTGAATTTTTCTAACTATTCTTAATTATCTTTTGAATAACATTGTCATTGTCTTCATCTTTACTATTTGTTCTCTTCCTTTTTGTTGGTAGTGTGTTATTTGCAATTGGGTGATATCTACTATTTTGTACAATAATTCACCCCTTATTTTAGTTGTTTTAATGCTTATTTTCCTTATTCTAATGAAATTGAGAATTGTTTGTGTGTTATATTATCCCAAGAGTTGAATTATCCACAAGAAGCAGCAAAGGAAGAATTTTGGAGCAGTTTGGACAAGTTTTGGAAGAAAAGGAAATTACCAAGAAGAATAGGAAACAAGAATAAGAATTGGAAAAGAATTAGAAGTTTCCCCTGTGTGTTATGCATTGCTAGTGAAGGCTTATGTGGGATTTCGGTGATATTTGTCTTGTCATAGCTTGTCTCAGTTCTCTCATAGTGAAGTCTATAATTTGCATGCTTTGAAGTGATTTAGGCCATTGTTGTTAGCCCAAGCCTTTAAACCTACCCTTTATTATAATTGTTTTCCTTAGTTGTCCCCTTTTGAGCCTTGTTTTCGTTTAATAAGTGCTAAGCACTTCACCCGTCTTTGTTATTGTTTTTCTTGTTTAACCATGTTATTTAACCCTTAGCCTTTAGCCATATATTTCCATCCACCCGTAGAGAGAATGTAGCATTTGTTATTTAATTTAGAAGAGATTTCTTTTTGGAGCTTATTCTTGTTAGAACTACTCTTGTTATCTTTGTCCTAGTGTGGGGTTTGGTGAAAATAATCAGTTGGTTGTTTTGTTTTGAAGAAAAGAAAGTTGTTTGATGGTAGAAAAGAACAGAAAGATTGAAAGAAAAGAAAAGAAAAATTGTTGTTTGAGAAAAAGTTTGAAAGTAACGAAAAATTTGTGAAAGAAAAGAAAAGAAAAAAAGATGAATAAAAGTGCAAATGGTTCATGTTGCTAGAAAATTTGTGTCAAACCCCACTATTTTAGAGTGTTCTTATGTTCTCAATTGTAGTTTGCTCCATTGTCCATACTTGTAGTATCTCTTCTAGATTAAGTTGTGAATAGGTGTGAAATTCTCTCCTTTGTTCATTTTTCCATACCCCTTCTTTTTTAGCCACTCACCCTTAGCCCCATTACAAACCGAATAAAGACCTACTTGATGTTAGCATGCAGTTTTAGAGTTGATCTATGGGAGTATGAAGGGAATGTCAATGGGATCTCATCTTAAGCCAAGTTCTGCATAATCTCAAGTGAGTACATGTGCATACAGGGTCCTAATCTACCTTAATTCTGGTGCCCGGTTATTGGCCTGAGAGGGGAACCCACTTGTGATTCTGAGATGATTCTTGAAGCAGGTTAGGTTGTATGAGATGGTTGGTGGTATGTTTGGTTGTGCAGGGAGGAAGTGTGATCAGTTTCATTGCTTGGAAAGTGGATTGTCCTTGGTAATTGGTTGAGGACAAGCAAAAGTTCTAGTGTGGGGGAGTTGATATCTACTATTTTGTACAACAATTCACCCCTTATTTTAGTTGTTTTAATGCTTATTTTCCTTATTCTAATGAAATTGAGAATTGTTTGTGTGTTATATTATCCCAAGTGTTGAATTATCCACAAGGAGCAGCAAAGGAAGAATTTTGGAGCAGTTTGGACAAGTTTTGGAAGAAAAGGAAATTACCAAGAAGAATAGGAAACAAGAATAAGAATTGGAAAAGAATTAGAAGTTTCCTAATGGGCCAAGGCCCATCTATCTCCTATATATTCTACATATTCTCTACAAGTTAAGGAGGTTCCCTTACAGAGTTTAAAAACCCTAGTTAGTTTTAGTTTATTCTCTCTTTATATTTCTCTAGCATAGTTTAGATTAGTTTCACATTAGATTATTTAATTTCAAGATTGGAATCAAAGATTGAAGATTGGATTTGTTCTGTATCAGTTAAGTTCTCTTATTCCTTTATTACTTTCTTGCAATGTTTATAGTTATTAATTATTGCTTTGTTTTGTTTACTCCCATCATGCGGGAGTAGTTCGTTTATGGGTTTGGATTAGGGATCCATTGTTAATCTTGATGTTCAATTGGTAATTATTTGCATAAAGGGATTGAATCTTTTACCTAGGGTTTATGTTGATTTGGGGATTTCTTTGCACTAGTTATTGGTTTGTGGCCAGAATTAATTGCTAGTCTAGGAGAAGGATTCATTACAACGATAGTTGGATGGAGACCTTGAGCCGTACCAATTTCAACCTAATTTTCCTGCTATGAAAGTAGAGGTAATTTTGGGGGCTTACAATGCTTAGGTGCTTAAGGTTATGATTGATGCATCACGACAGTGGGGCAATCTTAGCCTACTTCTCTTATTGATTACGAAAGTAGCTGAGTAGAATTCTTTTGTGTATTTCCCATATATCCCTTGGTTAATTATTTTTTCCATAATCCTGAGTTTGTTAGAACGTTACAATCCCCCTAATCTGGCCCATACTTTTATCATACAGTTTACACCTTAATCAATTGCTTTCTTTTACATCATTAAGTCTTTGTTGCTTGGATTCTATTAATTCATATACTCTAGTGCTTGGTAATTCACACAGTTTCGCGCCATAGCACCAATCCTCAGCGGAACGACATTACACCCTTTTTACACTCATCATTTGTGCTCATCATAGGGTTATTGTTGGTAGCATTGATGACAACGTCATGCAATGAGATTATGATATAGGAGCTTTGGACTTTCCTATATGTGTTCTGCTCGGGGTTCATTTGGTTCAACCATTATTGTTGAGTGTTCTGCTCGGGGTTCATTTGGTTCAACCATTATTGTTGAATGATCTGCTCGGGGTTCATTTGGTTCAACCATTATTGTTGAATGAGTTATTGTGGATAAAGAAATCTCTAGTTTAAGGAAAAAGATTAAATAAATTAGTACAAATTTGAAAATTTTAAATATGATGTATTCTAAAGATATTAAAAGGTAGTTTCTCTTCTAAAAAAAAAAAGGTAGTTTCTCGCTTCAATTTGCTGGGTAATGGGTTATTTGAGTACTTTCATTGTCAACAAATTCCCCAAATAGTTAATATGATTGGTTTCAAACTATTCTTTTTATTTTTCCATGGTATTAATAAAATACTTGGTAAATAAATATATAACATTATTTTGTATTATAACTTTGATATTTAATTACAAGATAGTGTAAACAAATCATAATGGACAATGTAATGAATATCAATTGATGAATTTGAATGTACAGAATTTTTGCATTAGAGAAAATAAAGACAATATAACTAATGAAATTAGTTTTCTTATTTAATTTATTGATAATGAATAGTTTTTTTTTTTAAATAAAGGCATTGTAGACACATAATTCTAAATTAAAGAAATTCACATGTATCATTTTTTGTTGTAACTACTAATTTATTTAATTAAAAAAGAGTAAAATAGAGTGATTCCGCTTCAATTTGTTGGGTTATTTGAGTATTCTCTTTATCAACCAATCCCCAAGTAGTTAATATAATTAACTTCAATTTTTTTTTTTAAATTTTTTTTCATGGTATGTATTAATAAAATACTTGGTAAATAAATATATAACATTATTTTGTATTATAACTTTGATATTTAATTACATGAGGATATTGTAAAAATAAGATAATGGGCAATGTAATGAATATCAATTGATAAATTTGAATGTAAAGAATCTTTGCATGAGAGAAAATAAAGACAATATAACTAATGAAATTATTTCTCTTATTTAATTTAATTTTTTGATAATGAATATTTTTTTCAAATAAAGGTATTGTAGACACATAATTCTAAATTAAAGAAATACATATGTGTCATTTTTTGTTGTAGCTACTAATTTATTTAATTTAATAAGAGTAAAATAGAGTGAGGAACTTAATTATGTTAAATTTGATTGAGGTGAGGTTCGAACCTAAGACCTTTCTTATTAGAAATTAATGGGTAAAGTAAAAGTTAACGGAATATTAAGGGAGAAGAGAATATTTAACGGAAAACTTAAATGGATAATCATATAATTAAGGATAAATTATGAAATCTCAAGGAAAAATATAAATCTAAACAATCTGAACCATCCATTTGGTTAAATAATTTGACCGCCATTTCTTCTACCCATTTTAGGCCTAACTCTCTTTGGCTCTTATTAGTATACTAGTTTTACACGCGCAATGCGCGAATGGGTTAATGCCCAATGTTTATATTTAAATAAATATTTGAAAGTATATCAATGCAAGATTATATAGGACAAGTTTTTACATGGGTAATTGAATGTCGATTTTTTTTATTTAAATATCTAACTCAAAGTATATGAGTCCAAGATAATATAAAAAATTCATTATAATTATTACTAAAATAAATGTTTGCAACCTTGTAAAATCGATAGTCTAAAAATGATAGTCTAAATAAATACTACTTTTAATTTGAATTTTTCTAAGTGTTCTTAATTCTCTTTTGAGTAACATTGTCATTGTCTTCATCTTTACTATTTGTTCTCTTCCTTTTTGTTGGTAGTGTGTTATTTGCAATTCGAATATTGTTGGTAGCATAGATGACAACGTCATGCAATAAGATTATGATATAGGAGCTATGTACTTTCATTTAAGTGTTCTGCTTGGGGTTCATTTGGTTCAATCATTATTGTTGAATGAGTTATTGTGGATAAAGAAATCCCTAGTTTAAGAAAAAAGATTAAATAAATTAATAAAAATTTGAAAATTTAAAATATTATGTATTCCAAAGATATTAAAAGGTAGTTTCTGTTAGGAACATCATGTAATAGGTTTTGATGATACCAACTGTTAAGTGAAAATCCCCAAGTCTCGATACATAGGCAAAACGCTGTAAGTTCGACAAGTAAACCAAGAGCGAAAATACAACCGGGTAACTTTGAGCTCAACTCGGAAAATATTTAAGCTTAAGGTAAACCTGTTTGAACATCTTAGAAGTCTCGTGTTGTAATCATATAGACAGATCAGAAGAAAGCATGGGACAACTCTGGAGGAATAAGGGTCTGCGAGACATCAACTAAGTCTCGAGACATAAGCAGAGTTCGAGAGGTAGGACCTCTCGATACAGCTATCTAGTTCGAGACATAAACAGAGTTCGAGAGATAGACCTCTTGATATTTGAGTTCGAGACATCAAGATATCAACCTTGGTCTCGATACACTAACAATTCTCCAACAAAGCTGAATGACGGTCAGGAAGCATACTTAAAGTTTGGAGAAGAAGAATATCATGGAGATAGAATAATGAAGAGGTGCCGAACGTGAAGATTTCAAAATGGGCGGAAATGGATGACACGTCAGATTTCCACCACAAACGGTCAAAAGGTGCACCAATGCTGAAGTGGTCTGATTCCCTACAAACAAGGAATAATGGGAATATAAAAAGAGTAACTTTTACCAAAAGACGAATGTGGAGCATGGACTCAAGAAAGTGAACTATGGAATATTCACCACAAGACAAGAGGTTCAAGTTACAAGATCACCACTCCATGAAATATGCTGAAAATATGCAAGACCCATGATCAGCATGGGAGACAAATTTCAAACGGAATAATTTTCCCTCCAACGGAATTATTCCTCAACTCTCATATAAAAAGGACGTGAAGACACAAAGCAAAAAAAAAAAAGGGAAACAGAGTTAGAAAATTAGAAAGAGGTAAAAAAAAAAAGGGAAACAGAGTTAGAAAATTAGAAAGAGGTGTCTGATTCAAACGTTCAAGTACAAGTACTAAATTTGGAATATCATCCTGATATTCAAAACAGCGAGAAAACACATCTTAGTGTTTGAGAGAGTTACAAAGCTTAAACTGTTATACATCTAGAAGGTGACCGAAGCTGCTCTACATCGAAGTTGATTCAACGATAGCTTGTGGTCAGATTGGAGCCTGTTACATTCAACTGTGACAACCAAAAACACCTTGCTTTGGATTAAGCAAGAGAGGTGGAGTAACCTGGCAGCTGTCCGAGTGAAAGAAACCTGAGGCTTGACGCGGGCTTGGTGATCAAAGGTCAAGTGCTCGAGAGGTGGAGTAGCTGGAAGCGGGGAGAAAGACCTTGGAGAGGCGGAGTAACCTGGGAGCTGTCTTGTGAAGATCCTGAGGCTTGACGCGGGCTTGGTGATCAAAGGTCAAGTGCTCGAGAGGTGGAGTAACAAGAAGCGGGGCGAAAAACCTGAGGCTTGAGGCGGGCTTCGTGATCAAAGCTCAAGCGCTCGATATTGTACTAAATAAGGGAAGTTTTTAGTGCAATCCTTCCAGGGAGTTTCTGGAAGAAGAGTGGACGTAGGCGGGTTGGCCGAACCACTTAAAAATTTCTCTTGCATTTACTTACTGCTTTTATCTCTCGCTAACCTCTCGATTGCACTACATATAAACACACCTCTCGAACTAACTCAAACTCGTGCTAACTAAAAGGGGATAACATTTCCGCTGCGCATAAAACTTTGTCTTCACCTCGTGAGGTATCGAACCTAAACATCCTAAGTTCAATACACACGAGAGGTTGAAAAGATTTGCAAAATCTTATACAAGTCTATTCACCCCCCCCCCTAGACTTGTACCCCATCCCCTTGGGACCAACAATTGGTATCAGAGCAAGTTCTCTGATCGATATAAACCTTTGTTTATATTGCCTAGAGATCCTTCTTTGAAAAATCTTTTAAAAGTTTTCAAAGCACGAGATAATTCTTCTAATATGGATAGCATGTTGTCGAGACATCTTCTCTTTGATCTTAGCAGGTTCGATGACTGGAAAACACGCATGCTTGCGTATCTATCAGCCCTCCATGATGAGATGGCCGAAGTTATAACATCCGGACCAGTCAAGATCATGATGGTAAACACGGCTGCTGAGCAAACCAGGGATACACCAAAGTATGTCCCCAAACCTAGGGAAGAATGGACAAATGATGATAGGAAGAGAAACAACCTGGACAACATTGCCAAGGATATTCTCTTCAGAGCTATAGACGAAACCATCTTCCCAAAAGTAAGAAAGTGCAAAACGGCGAAAGAGGTATGGGATACCTTGATGTTAATTGGTGAAGGTGACGAACAGGAAAAGGAGAACAAGCTCACCGTGGCCATGAAGAAGTTCGAGGACTTCAAGATGAAGCCAGGGGAGAGCATCGACAGCATGGAATCTCGTTTCATGAAGCTATCAATAGAGATCAGTGATCTCGAGAAGGAGATTCCACAAAAGGAGCTAAACCTGAAGGTCTTACGAGGCCTTACCAAGGAGTGGGAAATGAAGGTGATCACAATGCGTGATCACAGGGATTTGAAGAACACCACAACCGACCAACTATTCAGAGATCTCAAAGCCTTCGAATTTGAGATGTTTCCGAGAGATGAGGACGTGGTGGACAGACGGAATGTGGCACTGGTTGCGGACCAACCAACCACCTCCTCAAGGTCAGATCCTAATCCCACTGATTTTTTATCTGACGAACAGTTTGCTTTCTTCATGAGAAAATTCAGGAAGTTTATGAAGAAGACATCGGAAAGCAATACAAGTTCACCTTCCTCCTCAAGAAGGAAAAATGAGAGATACACATCCAGAAGAATGGAGGAAGAAGATCAAGGTCTATGCTACAACTGCAGGAGGCCAGGGCACTTCAAGGCTGACTGTCCTTACCCTAAGGTAAGCAAGTATCAAGGCCAAGAAGGTAGGGACTCCAGGAGAAAGGAGGAATCCAAAGAGAAGCCAGCACAAAGTGGCTTCAAGGGAGATACAAAGAAACATCTGCGCAGAAAGGCGCTTGTTGCTGAGGAACTCGAGAGAACAATCGAGGAGTCCGAGACGTCGAGCTCCAGTGAAAGCAGCAGCAGCTCAGAAGATGAGAGGGGACTCATCTGCTTATACACCGAGGAAGAAGAGAATCAATGCCTAATGGCCATTGACAATGAGGTAACCTCTACTTCCACATCTCGCTGCTCTACTTCTACCTCTCGTTGTTCTTCTTTCAGAAGCGATGAAGATCCCTTTGAGATGCTTGAAACATTTAAAAGGGATCTCGCAGTCGCTAACAGCACTCATGCCAAAATCAGGGAAGAAAACAGCAAGCTAACCGCTGAAAGAGATATGTTTAAGAACGTCTCGAAAGAGAATTCAGAGCTAACTCTCAAAGTAAGTGAGTTAGAAGCTAAAGTAATCCTACTGACTGAAGAGTGAAAAGCTCGAGAGACCAGAGAGCTTAATCTTAGAAAGGTCATAGCATCATACACTAATTCCTCCAAAGCTATGGAGAAAATGGTGGATGATTACAGACCAGCAAATGACAGAACCGGTCTCGGGTTTCGTCGGAACAGTCTCTCGAGAGATAAGCAGACCAATGGTTTGGGAACTTCAAGAAATGGAAGATCTCAACCCAAACCAAATAAAGGTCATAAAGGACCAAGAGAAAAGACCAGAGTAGCTATTCATAAACCGTCCCTATACACCAGCAATGGAAAGTATAGGAAAGCTACAAAGAATGGCCGGGTAAAAAATATCGAGAGATCACCTCGCTATCTCTCGCAAGGCCATTCCAAGTACAAAAAGAGCTACATTCCATATAATGCGCCTCAAGGCAAATATGGAAGGTCTGAGATCCACATAGTTAGGAACTCACGGATGGAGAAAGGAAGACTCTATCCATCTAGTGAGAATTGGTCATCAAATCACAAGTTCTGGAAGAAACCTCACTTTCAGCAATTTCACATGACCAAACAGCGTATGAAAGGCATGGTGCATAAGCCGGTCGAAAAGTCTCTACCTAAGTTGATTTATGCACCAAAGAGGCCTAAAACCTTTGCTAGCATTCCTTATAATTATCAAACGTACAATGGCTACATTGCGCCTAGGCCTGGAATAATGGGCACAAGGTATATATGGATGCCTAAACTCACTAACCCACCAGGACCCAAAGTTTGGGTACCTAAACTTGCTTAATTTCCTTGCAGGACACCAGGGACGTGTGGTTCATTGACAGTGGATGTTCGAGACATATGACTGGAAATCTAACACTGCTTGAGAACATCCAACCTATCGAAGGTCCCTTGGTGACATTTGGCGACAACGAGAAGAAGGGACGCACAAAAGCTGTTGGTGAAATTCAAAAGAATGAGCTGGTTATTAAGGGAGTATCCTACGTTGAAGGGCTCAAGTTCAATCTCCTTAGTACAAGCCAGTTCTGTGACAAAGGCTACAAGGTTGTCTTCACCAAAAGCAAATGTCAGATTATGAACGAGGAATCTCTCGAAGTCGTCTTGGAAGCAGCAAGGAAAGGAAACATGTACATAGTGGATTGGAGGTCTGCAAAACCATCCCTATGTATGCTAGCAAGGAGCAAGGAAGATTTATGCTGGGATTGGCATAGTAAGCTTAGTCATCTGAACTTCAAGACTATCAACAAGCTTACTAAGAGGAACTTAGTGGAAGGACTGCCCAAAGTGACGTTTCGAAAGGATAAAATTTGTGAGGCATGTCAACGTTGCAAACAGATCAAATCCTCCTTCAAGAGCAAAGCCGAGACATCATCCACTAGACCATTAAGTCTTCTTCACATGGACTTATTTGGCCCAGTGGATCCACCCAGCATAAAGGGAAAGAAGTACACTCTTGTGGTAGTAGATGACTACACAAGATTCACATGGACCGTGTTCTTAACCAAGAAAAGTGAGACAAAAATTGCCCTGCCAAATCTTTTGAAGCAAGTTCAAGTTGAAAAGGATGTCTCGATACTAAAGATTCGGTCAGATCAAGGTGGAGAGTTCGTTAATCAAGTAATCGAGAGCTACTGCAACGAGAACGGGATTCATCATCAACTGTCAGCTGCTCGAACGCCTCAACAAAACGGGGTTGCTGAAAGAAGGAACAGAACTCTCAAAGAAGCCGCAAGGACCATGCTCTCGCAAGCCAACATATCACAAGGATTTTGGGCAGAAGCAATCAACACAGCGTGCTACACCCAAAATCGGTCCTTGATAGTAAAAGGAGTTGGAAAGACTCCATATGAGTTGTGGAATGGAAGAAAACCGAATGTAAGCCACTTCCACACATTCGGGTGCAAATGCTATATCCACAACAATGGGAAGACTCAACTAAGAACTTTTGAAGAAAAGGCAGATGATGGAGTATTTCTGGGATACTCATCGACAAGCAAAGCATTCAGAGTTTTCAACAAGCGGAGTTTGGTGGTTGAAGAGTCCATACATGTTACCTTTGATGAAAGGGCATCGACAGATCAACCATCAAAGACAACGGAAGCAGCTGAGGAAGATCAGCCAGAGTCTATCGAGAGATCAAACTTACCTCTCGAAGACAAGCAGTCGATAGTTCGAGACGTAGCGGAACTCCAGTCAGAATCAGATGATGAAGGGTCTACAAAGAAGAAAGCTCCTGACTCAGTTGATCAAATCCAGATCATAGATGTTCAACCCACATCTCAACCTTCAACGGAAGCATCAACTGAGGAGCCACAACCCAACCTAAGATGGTTGAAGAGTCACCCTGCTGATCAAGTGATTGGAGATGTACGTGACAGAGTTCAAACCAGATCAGCATACAGAGAAAGCATGTTTGCTTGCTTTCTATCTCAAATAGAGCCTAAGGTGATCGAAGAGGCTCTATGTGATCCAGATTGGGTGCAAGCCATGCAAGAGGAACTTCATCAGTTTGAACGGAACGATGTTTGGGAACTAGTTCCGAGACCTCATCATCAGAATGTCATTGGTAAAAAGTGGGTTTTCAGAAACAAGATGAATGAGGATGGAATCATTGTTAGGAACAAGGCCAGACTTGTTGCCAAAGGCTATTGTCAGGAGGAAGGAATAGATTTTGATGAAACCTTCGCTCCAGTGGCACGTCTCGAAGCCATACGCATCTTTCTCGCATATGCCGCCTTCAAAGACTTTAAGGTATATCAAATGGATGTCAAGAGCGTTTTTCTGAACGGACTTCTCGAAGAAGAGGTGTACGTTGAACAACCTCTGGGTTTCTTGAAGGACGTGGGAGCTGACAAAGTATACAAATTAAAGAAGGCACTTTACGGCTTAAAACAAGCTCCAAGAGCTTGGTATGATACCTTATCCTCTTTTCTACTTCAGTGTGGGTTCATCAAAGGCCTAGTGGACAAAACACTGTTTAGAATTAAGGATGAGGATCACATCTTATTGGTGCAAATCTATGTGGACGATATCATTTTTGGAAGCACCAATCCAGACTTGTGCGAGAAGTTCTCCAGGTTGATGAAAGGGAAGTTCGAGATGAGCATGATGGGAGAACTAAACTACTTCCTTGGATTACAAGTGAGACAGCTTAAGGAAGGTATCTTCATCAATCAGGAGAAATACACCAAGGATCTGCTCAGAAAATACAATATAGAAGGGAAATCCTCAGTCAAAGTACCCATGGGAACCTCTCTACGTATCGATGTCGACAGTGAAGGTCGAGAGGTCGATCAAACTACATATCGAGGTATCATCGGATCTCTTCTTTATTTAACTGCCAGTAGACCAGATATATCCTTTGCAGTAGGTGTATGTGCTAGGTTTCAGGCAAGTCCTAAGGAAAGTCACTTAAATGCATCTAAAAAGATCCTTAGATATCTAAAAGGTACGCAAAGTGTTGGACTTTGGTATTCGAGAGGTGGATCTTTCGAACTTATGGGTTATTCAGATGCGGACTTTGCCGGTTGTAAAATAGATCGAAAGAGCACATCAGGGACATGTCAGTTTCTAGGTGGAAGACTTGTCTCATGGTTTAGCAAGAAACAGCATTCGATAGCTACAAGCACCGCTGAGGCAGAATATGTAGCAGCTGGAAGTTGCTGTGCTCAGGTTTTATGGATGAAGCAACAATTACTGGATTATGGTGTTGAATGTAAAGAGGTTAAGATTATGTGTGACAACACCAGCGCAATAGCAATCACTTATAATCCAGTATTACATTCAAGGACGAAACACATTGATATCAAATATCACTTCATCCGAGACCATGTTGAGAAAAAGGACATAACTTTGGAATATGTTGCGACGGAGGAGCAACTTGCAGATATTTTCACAAAAGCATTAAGTGAGAATAGATTCTCTCAACTAAGGTTAGAATTGGGAATGATAGAATTGGGATGAATGGTCAAATCTTATCTTCTTGTATTTAGTGCCATGAACTGTTTCGCATGTGAGGAGCGGTTTCATCAACTTTATGGCAGCTTTGGATTTACACAAGCATTGAATGGTCATTCATATCGCATCCCGTGACTCAACAGTGGTAACCTTTTTGGGCTATAAATAAGAGGGTTTTTTTCAGAAGTTCATATCATCAACTTCCCATGGAGAAAAAGAAAGGAAAAGATGATGTTCCATTCTTTTATAGAGGAAAGAAACCGGCAGTCAAGTCCAAAGATTTTCAAGGAGAAAACTATCCAGAATCAACGAAGGGTGAATAGATTGCGGAGCTTCCTGATAATCCAAGCAAGAATCCTATTCCCATCCAAGGTGAATGGATCTCCAAATACGAGGAGATCCACAACGATGGGATGCTGGAGTCAGGAGAAGAGTCCCGTATAAGTGGGACTCCTACTGCTGCACATTCTGGAAAAGAGCCTTCCTCAACCAAATGGAGAACCAAGGGAAATGGAGAGGAAGACCAGATGGGACTTTCTGAGGTCAGCAGCAGTCAAAGGGGTGATCATACCTAATCCAAAGACCTTAAGAGGATTAGCGATGAAGATGGTCACTCCCAACTACAGTAAGCAGCTCCGGAGAGAAGAACAAGAAAGGGAATAGCCACCCCTAGTTCTGTTATTAGAGAAATAGGACTTTAGATGGCTAGTTCCTGCTTTAACGATAGATTCCTATTAGGCTGACCAAGGCCAAACAAAAGTTTCTAGGGAATCTAATAGGATATTGATTCATATGTAATGTATCTGGAAATCACTAAATGAACTTAAGGATATGTTCCAAGTGATATCTTTTAGATGAATCAAACTTGTTCTTCTTGCAATCTGTGTTCGAAAGGTAGTTCGAGAAATGCCCGATCAGTTTGTCTATATACGTTATATCTCGAAGAAGGGTAGTTCGAGAGGTCACTTCGAAAGATAACAAACTGATATCTCTGAACGGAGGAATAAGGAGGGTTAGGGATCAATCACTCAGGGGGAAGATCCTTAAACTCATGTGGAAGACAATTCACCTTCGAGAGGTGAATCTGATAAAGTTCAACGAATATATGAGGGGGAACGGCTAACTTTGGATATTAATGCTAGCCACGTGGTCATCGGTTACTGACGGTTTTCCGCACTTAAGGGCATTATCTTGGTTAATGGGAGCATGCCTGTATAAACATCTCATTATATCCCACTATCCAAAAACCGCATTATACTTTACCAAAATACCCTTACCATATCCTACATACATAACCGTTATAAAGGGTATTTCTGACCTTTTACTTCTTTAAAATTAACCGGTATCCTTCCTCGGGTCAAGCTCTCAACCCTACCCATATATCCAACCCGAATCCACATGATATAAAAGCCAAATTCTTCTTCTTTACCCGAATTCAAGCTAAAACCGTTTACCCAAAACCCCCAAATCCTAAACACTGTACACATTCCCTCCAAAACCTCAAACCTGTCAACTATGGCGTCCGAATCCTCCACATCAACCTCATCTTCCGACGCATATCAGAGGGAGTTGCTACACATTCGCTCTCAGATCAAGCAAGTCAAGGCAGGGAGTATCCTTGACAGAAACGGCTTCATCACCAACTCCTCTAATCCAAAAATGGCGGAAAAAGTCCTGAAGAAGTTTGAGAAAGCAGGACTGATGAAATACATGACGCACGACTACCGGACCATTCACGCCCTCGACTTCACAGAATGGTTCGCAAATGCCAAGGTCACGAAGGGTAAAATCGAAAGCCGCTTTAATGATTTTCCCATCACAACATCTGTAGGTGACCTCAGAGCGGCATTTGATTTCGCGTCATCGGAGGAAGCAGTCAAGCATCTATCGGATTACGACTTGGACAAGCAAGCCTTCTGGGAGAAAATCCGACTAGCGACTGCACCACCCAGAGCATCCTCTACCCTCCGCAAGTACCACCTAAAGGAGAGGTTTGCTCTCGCTGCCGACCTAATCATGAAGTTTGTGCTCGGCAAGGTGTCTGGAACTGACGATGTTAGTCTAGACCTCCTCAAAATCCTCCATGCCATTTGGAACAACAACAAACTGGACTGGGCACACATTATCTTCAACTTCCTCCAACAGCAAGTGATGCGCTCAGTCTCCAACGCCAACCTGTCGATCAGTAAAAAGGTTGGTTTCGGCTTTGTTGTTCAATTTCTCTTAAGCCTGAAGGGCTTTGAATTGAGGGAAGGAAAAGAGATTCATCGAAATACCTATATGGGTAGGACGAAATCTCTAGTCCCCAAAGCTAAAGGTGTTAAGGCTGCACCTTCTCCCTCACAGCCAAAAGGAAGGGGCAAAAGGAAAGCCCCAGCCAAGGAGAAGGACTCTGATGATGAGCCTTTGGATGCTCTGATTCAGAGAGTTGCTTTGAGGGCCAAAAGGGCCAAAAATATTGCTGTCACCCAGGTTCGAGAGGTGACACCGTCGGTAATACAAGTACCCTTCGAGGACAGGGCACAAGCCCAGGGGGAACCTCAGGCTACACTGGCCACTGAGGTTGAGAGAGTGCCCCCTACCAGGTCCTTGTCAAGAGATCTCTGTGATGATCTTCATGTTGATAATGATGCTGAGGGTACTGGTGAATCTGTGTTTGAACCTCGAGAGGAGGTTCGAGAGGTTGAAGGTACTGGGATCAGTGATCCAGTACAGGGGGATACAGAAGAACCACGACAGGTGGTTCGAGAGATAGATGTTCCAGCAGCTGAAGCTCAGGATTACATGGTAGCTGCTGATGATTAGGGCATTGTGATCAGGGACCCAGTGCAAAATGTTGTAAATGTTGAGTTGACACCCACTGAATCTGCTCAGATTGATAGATCAGTTGCTCAAGTAATAGCAGATGTCATATTGGAAGATGATCTCTTGGATAATGGTCGAGAGATCACTACAGAGGTTCTGTCTGACGGACAGAATGATGGAGAAGAAGAGGTCACTACTCAGTTGGAAGCACCTATTCTTGATGACTTCTCTAGGGTGATCAGGTGGATCAACTAGAGAACCAGTCCTTTCACTCAACTAATGGCCCAAGCAGCTGAAATGGAGGCAGAAGAACAGTTTGCACTCCAGTGGTTGGGTATCTCAGAGATCCCAGCTCATCAACTCCTAGACCTTGCCCACGAAACAAGAGTGTTTANCCGAAGAACCCTCCCCGGCTGATCCAATCTCCACAGTTGCTGAAGCTGAGGCTCCAGGTTCGAGAGGTGAAGAGCAAGATGTAACCCCTCGTCTATTTCGATAAGTTTGAGGTTCAGAAAATATGTCTTTAAGCTATGACATTCATAGGATAAGTGACCGATGCTTCAAAATAATTTTTTTGAGGAAGTATAGTTGTTATTAAGTTGCGATCGTTCGTGCCGGTCACGAACCGCAAAATTTTAGAAGCTGGTATTCGGACTCGATTATCCTAGGAAATGGATTATTAGACACCATATTATTATTCTTGAACTTCCTATTCAAGTAAATCAGCCCATAGCAGCGAAAATTTATTTTGATCGTACATCGCTAAAATTTCGCGGTGTACCGAACCTAGCCCAATTTTGAGGGTTAGTCTGGAATAAATTTTTGGTTTCGAGAATTATTCTATCCAGATTATTTTCTACCGAAACTTTATCTGTTTGGACCCCAACTGATAAGTTTAAAAATACACCATTATTTTATTCTATTTTAATTCTTCCATGCAAACATTCCCCTCAAAGTACTAAATGTCTAAAACATGTTTATTCTCCTTGCCCTTTTGTTCTTGCCTTGGCCGAAATACAAAGAGAGGGAGAGAGTGTGAGCTTTCATCTTCTTCATCCTCTTCTTCCTCACTTCAAGCTTCCATAGCCAATCTCCACACAAGTCTTCAACTATTCGGTAAGTTTGCGGTTTTATTCGGTTAAAAAGTCTTGATTTCTTCCCTAGAACTTGATTGTAGATAAAGATTTCTTAAATATATTGTTATGGTGGTGTATTCTACCTAGGGTTTTTCGGTGAAACTTGGGGATAAAGGTTCAAGACTACTTTTACGGTGATATTACACACTTGTGAGGTAAGGAATTCCCTTAAGTTGGAATTAGTCACTTGAATTTGGATAATTGATTTTAGTTGAAATATGGTGTTTTTGGAGCTTTGGGAATATTTTCGTATACAAGTTCATAGCTTGGATATGCTTGTATATGTTGTATTTATGTCTATATAAGCTTATACTTGTGGAAATAGAGAAAGGAAATCAGGACAGATTTCTGTCAGTAACTTCCGTGAATTTCTGGGAAAAATCGGTAAATTATTTTGGTCCAATTTTTTTTATACATGTAGTTCTATAAGTGTAGAAGCTGCATATAAACTTTCATAATTTTTGGAGTAGTATAAGTATGGTTTTCGGAATTTTTCCCAAAACTGGTCCAGAGAAGGAAAAATGCTGGACAGCACACTGCCAAGGGCAAAAATGGAATTTTCTGTGTAAATTCGTGAACCTAGGTGACCAAAACTTTTTATGAACATCAAGTACTATGAGTTAGGGTTCTACCGTAAAAATTTCAAGTGAAAAAGAGTTCGGGAACTATTTTTACCGGCTCAATCTTTCGGACTGCGCAAAACTGTAATTTCTGGACAGAAACTGTCAAAATCAATTTTGACAAAAATTTTTTTTTTTGTAACAAAACTAGTGACGAAATTTTGGGATGTCACAACCATATTTGGATGAAATAAATTATTTTGAAAATACTATTTGATTCCAGGAAAGAAAAAGAAAAATGTTTTCAAACCCTTAGTTTCTGGAATAAGGTGGGGACCTTCGGGAAGGCTTAAACGCCACGGCCCGGGGTTGGAATAAGGTTGGACCTATGGGAGGGCTGGAGTGCCATGGCCCTAGGTTGGGATAAGGAGACCGACGGGAAGGCATGGAAATGCCACTGCCCAAGGTTTGAGAAGGAGAATTGAGAAATGTTCAAAGTGCTTACTCAGGGGAAACTAAGTGGAAAATTTTTGAGTATGAAAATTATTGTTATTCTGGGCTGCGGTTCAGATTATTATAGAGCTGCGGTTCTATATGCAGTATGAAAATTGTTGTTACTCTGAGCTGCGGTTCAGATTATTATAAATATTAGAGCTGCGGTTCTATTTGCAAATGATGAAATTCCTGGAAATGTGAAATTTTGCAAACTTGTCTGAAAAGGGCATGAAAATTATTTTGAGTGGCAAGTTATGACTTCATTCTTATTTGAGAAAAGCTTTATATGATTTAACGTTTATACGCTATTATACTATCTGTAAATCGTTTCGTTACAGGCAGATTTTCAAATCATGGTAAAACTTTATAAAGCTTTTAGATTATGTATGTTTTCAAACCTTTGTCTACTTTTAAGTGACAAATGGATTTCCTTACTTAGCCGTCGTGCTAACTACACTTCGTTGTGTTCTTAACAGATGTCTAGGGTAGGCTCGTGTAGCCCACCTGACTCGGATCCTTCCGAGTTGGAGTTCCCTATCTACGATTATGATGATTATGTACAGTACTTAGTTGATGTCGACCCGTATGCTCCTGGATTCGCTCCTGACTCTCCAGCTCCGGCTTATGTTCCTGCTATTCCTTCCCCACCGTACAGTCCTCCTCCGACTTACCCAACTACACCCTCTCGTATCCCGGTTCGCAGTAGCCAGCCAAATTTTCTGGATGGGGCCAGGTCTAGGTTTGGGTCTTTTCCGGTAGAGGTGTTGGAAGGGAGTGATCCCTTAGAATTTGTTGTCTTTTATCCCTGTCCGTGGAATCTCGCTCCTTCGGAACTTTGGGATGAGTGGTCCATGATGTACACTCCTAGTTACTTCCTGGATCATCTCACCTGGGTTGCGGGCAACTGGCATCTTGTATGGGGGACGTACTCCGAACCGGAGTACCGCCCCTTAGAAGAGGATGACTGATTAGAAAGGTTATGGGAGGAACCCTTTTTTTTTGTGTACATGTATCTTTTGTAGCCATGATGAACTTAGCTGACTAGTAAGTTGTAATTAAACTCTTGCATATATTCTGGTAGTTAGTGTAGCTACCCCTTTTGCTCACCTATATATATATGTATGAAGATATGTTGGGTAATGATGATGATGATGTGAAATAGTTTTCTTGTTAGCCTGTGCACCTAGAGTGAACTCTGTCTGGTCTTGGCTGGGTTTAGTCTAGGTGTGGCGGTAACTACTCCGGATGTACGGTATAGCCGAGCCGGGGTGTTACACAAGAAGTGATCCATCCCTCAGGTGGAAACCGGGAAGCGCCTGACATGGAGCTACCTTCGAGCTCTGAACCCGGTGTCCCTGTGGCTCCTCAGACACTTAATCGAGAGGTGGACTCGCAACTGCAAGTCATGGGTGGAAATCTGGAAGCACCCAAGTCCCCTCCGACAAAAGGTACATCTCGATCCTCTTCTCCTACTTCTGACTACGATCAACAGGCCGAAGAAGTCTTCATTGGCGAAGTGCGTCAATTCATGGCTGATCAATCTCAGAAGATGGCTCAGCTCGAAAGAATACTCGTTGTTGTCCGCAATGCTGCAATGCCTGCTGCTGGCACAAGTGAATCCCAAGGCCGTCATGCCGAACTTCTCGAACAGGCAATATGGGCTGAGGATGCAGCACGGAAAGCCACTGATGAAGCTGCTGTAGCTCGAGCAGAGGCTGCAAGTGCGAGGGCTGAATTAGCCGAGATGAGAACAGAGCTTCGAGCCTTCCAACATTCCAGTGAACTTCGACAGGATGTAATGAAAGCCATACTCGATGACCTGTCGAACCAAGTGCCTGCCCAACTTCAAGCAATCTTCGAAGGTATGTCCATCCTTCTTTCCCGTGCTGATGATGCCAACAAGGGGGAAAATAAAGGGAAAAAGAAGGGGGAAAATACAACAGGAAAGAAAAGGGCAGCAAGTGAACCGGCTGGACCACCTCCGAAAATACCAAGAATTATGAGCAAAGCAGTGGAGGATGCTAAACGAGCAGAAAATCTAAGGGTCCAGCGTACACTGGAAATGGAGAAAAGGAGAGAAGAGGACAGAGAAAGAAAAAGAAAAAGACAAGAACAACAGTCAGAAGAAGAAAGGAAGATAGATCTTCTCATGACAAGCTTTAAGTTTGGGAACAGAGAAGACACTGAACAAATTCTGACTCTGGAGATATTCAAGCTTCTGAAAATCACTGGGATATCTACACACAGCAATATGTCTCCAGAAGAATGCATTGCCTGGTGGAAAGATGGAGTAATTGATGGTGAGTTCGTGGGGGAAGCCTACAGGAACTACAGGCATCTAGATGTCACGGATGAATACATAAGCCTGGTAAATCCGAAAGACCCCATCAAGACACGAGAAGCCATTAACAAGAAGAGGAAAGCCAACAAGAAGTAAGCTCTCGTGGTCCAAACTCCATCTTATTTCAATGTATTGATGTTTATGTTGTTCTTGGTCTTATTTCTCTTAAAATTTTCTTCTTCTAAACTCTGCTTTGTAAACATTCCCTTTTATAATCATATATATATCTTTTGCTGGGGGTGTTGCGTGAGTTCTATTATTCATGTTTTAGTAGAGTATTTGTCAAACTTACCATATGCGCTGAAAAATAAAATCTATGTTAATTCTTTCTATCAAATCAGCCATATAGAGTAAGTATAAGTGTTGGCATCATCAAAAAGGGGGAAATTGTTAGGAACATCATGTAATAGGTTTTGATGATACCAACTGTTAAGTGAAAATGCCCAAGTCTCGATACATAGGCAAAACGCTGTAAGTTCGACAAGTAAACCAAGAGCGAAAATACAACCGGGTAACTTTGAGCTCAACTCGGAAAATATTTAAGCTTAAGGTAAACCTGTTTGAACATCTTAGAAGTCTCGTGTTGTAATCATATAGACAGATCAGAAGAAAGTATGGGACAACTCTGGAGGAATAAGGGTCTGCGAGACATCAACTAAGTCTCGAGACATAAGCAGAGTTCGAGAGGTAGGACCTCTCGATACAGCTATCTAGTTCGAGACATAAACAGAGTTCGAGAGATAGACCTCTCGATATTTGAGTTCGAGACATCAAGATATCAACCTTGGTCTCGATACACTAACAATTCTCCAACAAAGCTGAATGACGGTCAGGAAGCATACTTAAAGTTTGGAGAAGAAGAATATCATGGAGATAGAATAATGAAGAGGTGCCGAACGTGAAGATTTNGATGAATACATAAGCCTGGTAAATCCGAAAGACCCCATCAAGACACGAGAAGCCATTAACAAGAAGAGGAAAGCCAACAAGAAGTAAGCTCTCGTGGTCCAAACTCCATCTTATTTCAATGTATTGATGTTTATGTTGTTCTTGGTCTTATTTCTCTTAAAATTTTCTTCTTCTAAACTCTGCTTTGTAAACATTCCCTTTTATAATCATATATATATCTTTTGCTGGGGGTGTTGCGTGAGTTCTATTATTCATGTTTTAGTAGAGTATTTGTCAAACTTACCATATGCGCTGAAAAATAAAATCTATGTTAATTCTTTCTATCAAATCAGCCATATAGAGTAAGTATAAGTGTTGGCATCATCAAAAAGGGGGAAATTGTTAGGAACATCATGTAATAGGTTTTGATGATACCAACTGTTAAGTGAAAATGCCCAAGTCTCGATACATAGGCAAAACGCTGTAAGTTCGACAAGTAAACCAAGAGCGAAAATACAACCGGGTAACTTTGAGCTCAACTCGGAAAATATTTAAGCTTAAGGTAAACCTGTTTGAACATCTTAGAAGTCTCGTGTTGTAATCATATAGACAGATCAGAAGAAAGTATGGGACAACTCTGGAGGAATAAGGGTCTGCGAGACATCAACTAAGTCTCGAGACATAAGCAGAGTTCGAGAGGTAGGACCTCTCGATACAGCTATCTAGTTCGAGACATAAACAGAGTTCGAGAGATAGACCTCTCGATATTTGAGTTCGAGACATCAAGATATCAACCTTGGTCTCGATACACTAACAATTCTCCAACAAAGCTGAATGACGGTCATACTTAAAGTTTGGAGAAGAAGAATATCATGGAGATGGAATAATGAAGAGGTGCCGAACGTGAAGATTTCAAAATGGGCGGAAATGGATGACACGTCAGATTTCCACCACAAACGGTCAAAAGGTGCACCAATGCTGAAGTGGTCTGATTCCCCTACAAACAAGGAATAATGGGAATATAAAAAGAGTAACTTTTACCAAAAGACGAAAGTGGAGCATGGACTCAAGAAAGTGAACTATGGAATATTCACTACAAGACAAAGAGGTTCAAGTTACAAGATCACCACTCCATGAAATATGCTGAAAATATGCAAGACCCATGATCAGCATGGGAGACAAATTTCAAACGGAATAATTTTCCCTCCAACGGAATTATTCCTCAACTCTCATATAAAAAGGACGTGAAGACACAAAGCAAAAAAAAAAAAAAGGAAACAGAGTTAGAAAATTCGAAAGAGATGTCTGATTCAAACGTTCAAGTGCAAGTACTAAATTTGGAATATCATCCTGATATTCAAAACAGCGAGAAAACACATCTTAGTGTTTGAGAGAGTTACAAAGCTTAAACTGTTATACATCTAGAAGGTGACCGAAGCTGCTCTACACCGAAGTTGATTCAACGATAGCTTGTGGTCAGATTGGAGTCTGTTACATTCAACTGTGACAACCAAAAACACCTTGCTTTGGATTAAGCAAGAGAGGTGGAGTAACCTGGCAGCTGTCCGAGTGAAAGAAACCTGAGGCTTGACGCGGGCTTGGTGATCAAAGGTCAAGTGCTCGAGAGGTGGAGTAACTGGAAGCGGGGAGAAAGACCTTGGAGAGGCGGAGTAACCTGGGAGCTATCTTGTGAAGATCCTGAGGCTTGACGCGGGCTTGGTGATCAAAG
>NC_044920.1:7872783-7876681 GCF_003576645.1 Ipomoea triloba | reverse complement strand
CACACCTCTCGAACTAACTCAAACTCGTGCTAACTAAAAGGGGATAACATTTCCGCTGCGCATAAAACTTTGTCTTCACCTCGTGAGGTATCGAACCTAAACATCCTAAGTTCAATACACACGAGAGGTCGAAAAGATTTGCAAAATCTTATACAAGTCTATTCACCCCCCCCCCTCTAGACTTGTACCCCATCCCCTTGGAACCAACAGTTTCTCACTTCAATTTGCTGGGTAATGGGTTATTTGAGTACTTTCATTGTCAACAAATCCCCAAGTAGTTAATATGATTGGTTTCAAACTATTCTTTTTTATTTATTTTCATGGTATTAAAAAAATACATGTATATCATTTTTTGGTGTAACTACTAATTTATTTAATTCAATAAGAGTAAAATAGAATGATTTCGCTTCAATTTGTTGGGTTATTATCTGAGTACTCTCTTTGTCAATCAATCCCCAAGTAGTTAATATAATTAGCTTCAAATTATTTAAATTTTTTTTCATAGTATTAATAAAATACTTGGTAAATAAATATATAACATTATTTTGTACTATAACTTTGATATTTAATTACAAGATGTTGTAAAAATAAGATAATGGACAATGTAATGAATATCAATTGATAAATTTGAATGTAAAGAATCTTTGCATAAGAGAAAATAAAGACAATATAACTAATGAAATTATTTCTCTTATTTAATTTAATTTTTTGATAATGAATAATTTTTTCAAATAAAGGTATTGTAGACACATAATTCTAAATTAAAGAAATACATATGTATCATTTTTTGTTGTAGCTACTAATTTATTTAATTTACTAAGAGTAAAATAGAGTGAGAAACTTAATTATGTCAAATTTAATTGAGATGAGGTTCGAACCTAAGACCTTTCTTATAGAAATTAATGGGTAAGTTAAAAGTTAACGGAACAGTAATGGAGAAGAGAACATTTAACGGAAAACTTAACGGATAATCATAAAAGTAAGGTTAAATTAGGTAATCTCTATTAATAATATTAATCTAAATTATCTTAACCATCTATTTGATTAAATAATTCATCTGAACCATTCATTTGATTAAATAATTTGACCGCCATTTTTTCTACCCAGTTTAGGCCTAACTCTCTTTGGCTCTTATTAGTATAGTAGACTAGTTTTACACGCGCATTGCGCGAATGTGTTAATGCCCAATGTTTATATTTAAATAAATATTTGAAAGTATATCAATGCAAGATTATATAGGAGAAGTTTATACATAAGTAATTGAATGTCGAATTTGTTTATTTAAATATGTAACTCAAAGTATATGAATCCAAGATAATATATGAAATTCATTATAATTGTCACTAAAATAAATGTTTGCAACCTTGTAAAATCGATAGTCTAAATATTTTGTCTAAAAATGATAGTCTAAATAAATACTACTTTTGGTTTGAATTTTTCTAAGTATTCTTAATTTTTTTTTTTGATCGAGTAACATTGTTATTGTCTTCATATTTACTATTTGTCTTCTTCCTTTTTGTTGGTAGTGTGTTATTTGCAATTGGGTTACTGCTGGTAGCATAGATGACAACGTCATCCAATGAGATTATGATATAGGAGCTTTGGACTTTCCTTTAGGTGTTCTGCTCGGGGTTCATTAGGTTCAACCATTATTGTTGAATGAGTTATTGTGGATAAAGAAATACCTAGTTTAAGGAAAAAGATTAAATAAATTAGTAAAAATTTGAAAATTTTAAATATGATGTATTCCAAAGATATTAAAAGGTAGTTTCTCGTTTCAATTTGTTGGGTAATGGGCTATTTGAGTACTTTCATTGTTAACAAATTCCCCAAGTAGTTAATATGATTGGTTTCAAACTATTCTTTTTATTTTTTTCATGGTATTAATAAAATACTTGGTAAATAAACATATAACATTATTTTGTATTATAACTTTGATATATATTTAATTACAAAATAGTGTAAAAAGAACATAATGGACAATGTAATGAATATCAATTGATGAATTTGAATGTACAGAATCTTTGCATTAGAGAAAATAAAGACAATATAACTATGGAATTATTTTTCTTATTTAATTTATTGATAATGAATATTTTTTTAAGTAAAGGCAATATAGACAGATAATTCTAAATTAAAGAAATGCACATGTATCATTTTTTGTTGTAAATGCACATGTATAATTTTTTGCTGTAACTACAAATTGATTTAATTCAATAAGAGTAAAATACAGTGATCCCGCTTCAATTTGTTGTTGGGTTATTTGAGTACTTTTTTTGTCAACCAATCCCCAAGTAGTTAATATAATTAGCTTCAAATTATTTTTTTTTAAATTTTTTTTATGGTATTAATAAAATACTTGGTAAATAAAAATATAACATTATTTTGTATTATAACTTTGATATTTAATTACAAGATATTGTAAAAATAAGAAAAAGGATAATGTAATGAATATCAATTGATAAATTTGAATGTAAAGATTTTTTGCATGAGAGAAAATAAAGACAATATAACTAATGAAATTATTTCTCTTTTTTAATTTAATTTTTTGGTAATGAATATTTTTTTCAAATAAAGGTATTGTAGACACATAATTCTAAATTAAAGAAATACATATGTATCATTTTTTGTTGTAGATAATAATTTATTTAATTTAATAGGAGTAAAATAGAGTGAGGAACTTAATTATGCCAAATTTTATTGGGATGAGGTTCGAACTTAAGACCTTTCTTATAGAAATTTATGTGTAAGTTAAAAGTTAACGGAATATTACCGGAGAAAGAGAATATTTAACGGAAAACTTAACGGATAATCATATAATTAACGATAAATTAGGAAATCTCAAGGAAAAATATAAATCTAAACAATCTGAACCATCAATTTGATTAAACAATTTGACCGCCATTTTGTTTACCAATTTTAGGCCTAACTCTCTTTGGCTTTTATTAGTGTATATATACATATATATATATATATATATATATATATATATATATATATATATATATATANTATATGTATACATATGTGTATATGTATACATATGTGTATATGTATACATATGTACATATGTATACATACATATATATGTATACATATATATGTATACACATATATATGTATACATATGTGTATATGTATACATATGTATATATGTAAATATATACATATGTATACATACATATATATGTATATACATATACATATATACATATATATATACATATATATCTATATACATACATATATATATATATACATATATATCTATATACATACATATATATATATACATGTATACATATATATATACACATATATATATATATACATATATATACATATATATCTATATACATACATATATATATATATATGTATACATGTATATATACATATATATGTATATATATATATATGTATATATATATATATATATATATATATATATATATATATATATATATATATATATATATATACATATATATATATATACATATATATGTATATATACATGTATACATATATATATATATATGTATGTATATAGATATATATGTATATATATGTATATATATATATATGTGTATATATATATGTATACATGTATATATATATATGTATGTATATAGATATATATGTATATATATATATATGTATGTATATAGATATATATGTATATATATATGTATATATGTATATGTATATACATATATATGTATGTATACATATGTATATATTTACATATATACATATGTATACATATACACATATGTATACATATATATGTGTATACATATATATGTATACATATATATGTATGTATACATATGTACATATGTATACATATACACATATGTATACATATACACATATGTATACATATATATGTGTA
>NC_044920.1:7866239-7870822 GCF_003576645.1 Ipomoea triloba | reverse complement strand
TATATATATATATATGTATGTATATAGATATATATGTATATATATATGTATATATGTATATGTATATACATATATATGTATGTATACATATGTATATATGTATATATATATATATGTATATATGTATACATACATATATATATACATATATGTACATATGTACATATATGTATATATATATATGTATGTGTATATATATGTACATATATGTATATATATGTGTATATATATATGTATTTATATATGTATATATATATATGTATGTATGTGTATATATATATGTATTTATATATGTATATATATATATGTATGTGTATATATATATATATATATATATGTACATATATATATATATATGTACATATATATATATATATGTACATACATATATATATATATGTACATATATCTATATATATGTACATATATATATGTACATACATATATGTACATATATATATGTGTACATATATGTATGTACACATATATATATGTACATATATATATATATGTATGTACATATATATATATATATGTACATATATGTACATATATATATGTACATATATATATATATATATATATATATATATCTAGTAGATATAGATTTTATTTATTATTTACTTGAATTTCCAGATAAACTTGAAAACTTAAAACAATTACAATCCTTTCTAGGATTAGTAAATTACACTAGACCTTATTTTAAAGATCTTGCAAAANGATCCTTTGGTTAGTAGGTTAGGGATGATAAGGTGAAAATAAAAAGAACAAATCTGATAATAAAGCAATAAAAGTAAGAACAAACATAAACTAAAAAGATCTAGACAAGTAATAAAACTCTTAGTACAGCAACCTGTGATGCAAGAGAGAAGAAGAATCTTCAAACCAGAAGGTTTTTATAAAACTTAAACTTCTTAAAAAACTTATTTATCATCATGGATAAAAAACTTATTCAACAACACTTTGAAAGCACTAAAAACTTTTTAACCGAGAAAATACATCAGGAAACTGATGAAATCCATACTTTTTATCAAGACTCAAAATCAGAAACATACTTTGACTACAACATCACTGTACCAAACCATAACTTAATCAAAAAAGGACTAGACAAAACTTTTCCTACTAAAATTTCAAATACTATACTTTCAAAGTTAGAATTTCAAACTTTTCAAGAAACTTTATTTTTAGATTCAATTACAGAATCTGTTGGTCAACTTTTTGAAAAACAAGAACTAGAACTTAAACTCAAAGAGTTATCTTACTTTGTTATTACTTCAAAACACATATCCGACTTCAGAGGTTTTCTTAGACCCTTTGAGGTAAACGCCACTTACCACCTTGGTAATAAACTCCAAATTTTCAACTTTCCCATTTATAACAATCATCATGAAACTGATGATTGGGATAGGAGACACTAGAATTATTCCAGTGGACCAGAGACAGACTAACACTTTCTTTTATTAACCTTTACTAAAGGCATACTCCACTCCTGCGGGAGCCAACCCCCCTTTACTTGGTATCAGAGCTTACTACGATTTCTGAGACATAAAATGGAATATACTTATTTTGATACTTTTACTGTCATGAAAAGACAATATAGAGAAGTCATAAGACAACTTAAAATATACAGACCTCTTGTTGAAGAAAATCCAAACTTCAGTAAGAAAAACCTTTATGATAGACACTGTTATTATGCTTACAAACATTTACTTAGAGAAAAAACTTATTTTGAAAGACTTTTTGCAAAAGTAACTCATTAATATGAATACTCCTAGGTATTCTGGAAACACTTTTCTTGTAAACATCAAGCATGCCAAGGCGAGCCTTGATTATTTATATAGACAACTTAGAAATTTTGAACTTAGCCTTGATTATTTATATAGACAACTTAGAAATTTTGAACTTGAGATACAAGATTTATATAGACAACTTAGAAATTTTGAACTTGAGATACAAGACCCAATTGCTTAACTTAGAAATTTTGAACTTGAGATACAAGACCCAATTGCTTTTAGACAACACCCTTACCAAAAAGCTCAAGACCCAATTGCTTTTAGACAACACCCTTACCAAAAAGCTTTGGTACCAATTGCTTTTAGACAACACCCTTACCAAAAAGCTTTGGTAAGATCTATAAGAGCTACTAGAAGTCTTATAACTGAATTTACAGATTAATGAAATTTTCTTATGAACTTTTTTGAAAGAAAATCAAACTTGAAACTTTACCATAAATATTTTACTTCTCAAATGAAACAACACAAACAAGTTTTGAAAAACTTTGACTTTGTTCCAAACAAGGAGTCAGATCCTTATTATACACAAACTTTGTTTTACTACACACAAGCAAAAGAAACTGTGAAAGAAATTGAAAATCTTCTTTCAAAAGCAAAAGAAACTGTGAAAGAAATTGAAAATCTTCTTTCAAAAATAATAGAAACTGTGAAAGAAATTGAAAATCTTCTTTCAAAAATAATACACTAAAATGAAGAAATTGAAAATCTTCTTTCAAAAATAATACACTAAAATGCTTTACACAGAAATGATAGCTACTTTGCAGTTAGAAAACTTAAATTACTTTGAGTTAATAGAAACATTAAAATTTCTTATTAACCATCATAGAGCTCAAACTAAAATATACAAAGAAAAACCTGAAACTTTAAAACCCACTGAAATAACATCTTACTCAGAGGGANCTGTCCTAAATACAAAATCAAAATTGACAGTATTGTCAAAACTATTGAGTCCAAAGGGATAAAATTCTTTGGACCAAAACCAATCTCATCTTCTCTTTTAGCTGGAGAAGAATGGAAGATTGAAACTTTTGTGACTAAACCTGAAACTTTAAAACCCACTGAAATAACATCTTACTCAGAGGGAAAAAATGGACCTCTATGCCTAAGATTTGGAAACTATGAAGCTTCTGATCAAAAGGATTTAGAAGAAGAAAACTAATGGATTTAACAGAAGAACAAATCCAACAAAAGATTAAACATAGTGAACACTTAATGAACTTACTTAATGAAGAACTAGAAAATAAAGTGGATACAAACATAATTGAAAAACTAAACCAAAACTTAGCAAAAAAAGATATACTTCACCAATATCTTATGGATATTGAACAATTCAAAAAAGATTTTGTTGAAGAAACAAAATCAGAAACTGAACCAATGTCTGTTAAAAACTTTGCAGATATTGAAACAATAAACTCTAGACAAAACGAAGCAACTGCTTCATCACATCCTACTACTTCATATCCCAGAACTAATCCTGAACAAATGAGCTATAATTTGGGACATCCTCCCAGAAGAGCTGTAACTATTTATGACCAAAATAATCCAAACAGAAGAACTTTAGGAAAACAAATGCCTCATGAAGTACAGATACTCAGTAATGAACCAACTATACTTAACATAACTAGGGTTCATCCACAACTTTTTGATAACTATATTGAACAATGGACCGCACTTATAATAAGAGACTTTGAATCAAAACACCCTTACGTAAATGACGGAGAAGAAATGATTAAAATAGCTGAAAATTACTTAGGCGGAACTGCTAGAGCAGCATGGGAAGCTTTTAAACTAAAATTTCCTGATAAGCTTGCAGAATTAGCAATGCAAGGAAATAGTATACACAACTTTGCTTATCAAATACACACACTTCTCACTGGAAGAGAAGCAAACACTGGCTTAACTATAAGACAAGCTGAAGCAATGAGAGATCTAGAACAAATCCAATTGTATGATTGGCATAAGGTTATAGATTTCTTAATAGACTTTTTATCACTAGCTTGCACCTCTGGAAACTATTTCTCTAAAGACCTAGGAGAAAGACTTTTTTCAAAATTACCTGGACCTTTAGGAAAAGAAATCCATGATTCCTGGAACTTAATACCTAAAGAAGAACTCTTTGATAACATGGGAACTAGAATTCAACATGTTATTAGTGAATTAAAAACTAGATGCACTTATATACAAATCCAGAGAGACTTAAAACAAAAGAATGTAGGTTTTTGTAAAAATATCTACACTCCACAACAATATGGGAAACATCCTGATGATCCAACTCCCAGAAGACAACCTGTGAAACCTAAAAGAAACTATGTCAAAAGAAAATACATAAGAAAATCAACTGCTAAGAAACCTTATCTTAATAAAGACAAACATGTTACTAAATACAATCCAAACAAAAACTACAAGAAAACAATAACTTGTTATGCTTGTCAAAAACCTGGACACTTATCCTCTGTTTGTCCAAACAGAAATAACTTATTTAATGAAGAAGCAAACTTAGTAAACACCATTAATGAAGATATACTTGAAATTACATCTGATATTTCAGATACTTCAGAAATCTGGAGTATATGTTCTTTAGAAGGATTTGAAACCAAAGAGGTTGAAATTCCTGAAGAAGAAGACTCACTTAATATCCTTATGGATAGACTAAATAATTGGAACTATGGAATGTAAACATTCCTGGAAACATAGGTCAGGTAGCGACAACATTTGTTGTCATATCTGTAAATGGTATCTAGCCTTCGACAGAAGATGGAAATGCCAAACTTGTCTTAAACAAATTTGTAA